>NC_022012.1:20064665-20073745 GCF_000317375.1 Microtus ochrogaster
CTAGAACTATCTGCAGTGTGTACGTCCTCCTCTAGAACTATCTGCAGTGTGTACGTCTTCCGCTAGAACTATCTGCAGCAGTGTTTATGTCTCCCGCTGGAACTATCTGCAGTGTTTATGTGTCCTGCTAGAACTATCTGCAGTGTGTACGTCTCCCGCTAGAACTATCTGCAGTGTGTATGTCTCCCGCTAGAACTATCTGCAGTGTGTATGTCTATGCTTTTGCTGTACTATGCTTTTATTTTCATTTAATTCCATGAAGATTTTTCTTAAAAAAAATATCTTTTTTTTTCATTTCTTCTTTGATCAATTCATCACTAAGGGTTGCAGGAATGTACTGTTTAATCTGTCTGTATAATTCCTAGAGATTTGTTTGGTTTTGGTTTTAAGCTTTATTGCATGTGTCCAGATAGGATACATAGATTTACTTCATTATTTCCGAATGTATTGGCTTTTGTTTGGCGTCCCATTATGTGGCCTATTTCAGAGAAACTTCTGTAGATTGCCAGATGAAATGTCTATTCTTTAGAGTCTCAGTGGAACATTTCGTAGATATATTTGAGGTACATTTGATGGATATTTGCACTTAATTCTGATGCTGCTTTTCTGTTTTTATGTTTCTTGTTTTCATTCCTTCAACATAATGAAGGTTACATATGACAAAATACAGCTATCATCATTGTAAACAGAGAAAAACTTGAAAGAGTTCCATTATTGATTATTCCATTATTCCATGATTGGGAAATGGCTGTCATTTTTCCCACCCCTGAACTTTTTCATTATTGTTTGAGATTGTATTTTATTTACAGAATTTCTCTCTTTTCTTTCCTTCCTCCAAACCTGGTCTCCCTCAAATTCATGGCCTCTTTTTTCATTCACTGTTATGGCACACATCTATATATTTGAATAGACACACATTTTACCAATGTAAGCTGTTGCATCTGTATAATGTTACTTGTATGTATACTTTCAGGCCTGATCATTTGAGACCACTGCAGGCAACTTCAGCCAACCACTATGCAGAGCTATAGAGTCCAGACCCAAGAGATGCATTTACAAAGCACCCCTAATGACTAAGGCTAAGAAGCGATGCTGAGGAGAGGACAGAAAGATTTTCAGAGCCAACAGATCAGTGATTTTGTTTAAATTTTGTGACTTCTAGTAACCTCAAACACTGTAAAATCTCAACAACATGACTGCCCAAACATGAACTGAACAAGGAGAATGCCAATGAACATGTCAACCTGGGTGGGGAAAAGCCTGCTACTCAAAGAAATATTGGCAACTGAGTAAAGGTAGGATAAAAAGAGGAGACCCTCCCAGGAAAGATCACCACCAACTGGTTGTCCAGGGCCACACAGTCAGCCCCACTCCACATCCATATAGTGCTTAGAGTGCTAGTGGAAATAATAAGAAAGAACTTAAAGAGATATGATTGGGGTGAAAAGCCAAATTATCCCTACTAGTAGTTGATATGATATAATACATGAGTCCCAATATTCTATGTGAAAATGTCTAGAAATGACCAAAATGTATAGCAAATGGTTAGAAACAAAATTAATGTACAAAAATGAGTAAACTTTTATACACCAATAAATAAATTCATTAAGGAAGCTCTTCCATTTGCAGCAGCTCCAATACACTTAAATGAAATATCTGAAAATAAACCTAACAAAGAAGGTAAAAGACTTTTACAATGAAATTTTCGAAACTCTGAAGGAAGAGATTAAGGAAGATACTAGATGATGAAAAGGCATCCCATTCTTATGGATTGATTGGTAGAATTAATATTGTGAAAATGACCATGTTACCAAATGCATTTTACAGATTCAGTATAATTACAGTCAAAATGCCCAAGCAGTTATCACAGAATCATAAAAAATAAGTTCTAAAATTCTTATGGAGTGATAAAAGACCCTTGATAAACAAAACAATCCTGGGCACAAATAACACTACTTACAGAATTACCATAGCAGATTTCAGGCTATATTATAGAGCTTTGTTCTGCTACAAAAAAGACATGTAGATCAATAAAAAAACAAAGATCCAAATATGAGTGCATATAACACCAGACATCTGATAATTGAAAAGATGCCAAAAATATATACCTGAGAAAAGATAGCCTCTCCAACAAATGGTGCTAGGAAAACTGGATGTGTAGACATAGAAGAATTAAATGAGTCATAGATCTATCACCCAGTACAAAACTAAGCTCCAAGTGGATCAGAAACATCAGCGTGGAACCTAAAATGCTGAAACTTCTAGAAGAAATCACAGGCAACATAAGATATAAATGTAAGGGAAGACTTTCTGAAGAGGACTCCCTTTGCCCAGGAATTAATGTCAATGAAAAAGAACGAGTAAGGGCATATGTGAGAGTTTGTAGGGAAGAGGGGAATGGGGGTTTGATGTAATTATATTATAATCTCACAGAATAATAAAAACTGAAGAGCTTCTGTATATCAAGGCAATGGTTAGCTGACGTCGAAGCTCACAGAATGGTAGAGCAGCCCTGATCATTATACATCTGATAGAGGGTTAATATTAAGAACAAATAAAAGTGACAAAGAAATATCTTAAAAGATGTGCAAAATCTTTAGCAATTAGAGATATTCAAATTAAAATGACTGAGATTTCATCTTACCCCACTTAGAATAGGCAAGATCAGAAAACAACTGACAAGAATGTTTATGAGAATGTTGGAAAGGGGAACCTGTATTTACTGTTGATGGGATACAAACGGATGCACACACTTCTAGAAATCCCCATGGAGAATTCTCAAAAACTAAAAGTACATCTACCATATGACTCAACTATACCACTCCTTGGCCTATGCTGATATCCTACTCTACAGATACTGGTTCAGCCATGGTTCCTGGCATTTTATTCACCAAACGTAGCAAATGGAAACAACCTATATGTCCTTTTGAATAACAAAAATGTGGTGTATACAAACAATAGAAATATGTACAACTGTACAAGCCTTTGCAGGCAGATTGAATGTATTAATAGGATAGGGCTACCTTACATTATGACTTAGGGAAAAGAAGCATACAAATGAAAAAGAAGCTGCCTAGTTATTTGCTGATTTCTCTGAGGAAGGAACTAGGGAAAAAGGGATCTGGGTCATGGGTATCTACAATAAACCCAAGAGAACACGTGGAACTTCTTTGTGGAAGAATAAGACAAACATATTTGCGATCCTATCTTGAGCTGTGAAGCAACTTAGGGAAGTAGAGATGATTACAGAATCTTCCAGACAAAGTCAGGCCATACTGTAAAAACAATCTTGATGTCTACTTGTTCATAGGATGAGTCCAGGATTTGATAAGAGACAGTAATGACCTTGGATGATACTGAAGACCAATAAAATGTGAATTAATCAGGGAAGCCCAAGATTATTTATATCTGTAGAAAACACTTCTCAACTATTAATAATATGTTTGGTTCACAGTGAAATATAACAGTAATTTTTTCTGGGAACTGTTGAAAATGTTCAAATGAGTTTGGTCATTTTATAATGTCCTTTCAGAATGAAGAGCAATTCATTGATGTCACACCTGAGGAGAGTCATAAGGAGAAACTCAATAAATTGGTTAAGAAATGCAAACTTTTCAGTCCCATTCTTTAAAAATAGCAACCACCTTTCTTCCTCTGAAGACGGATTAGGCAGCAGCATTACTGTTATTAACTATTGTTCATTATTGAATGGTTAGTTTACACTCTCTTAGCTTAAAAAAGGCCTGGTCACAGTGTCATAATATGCATAATACTCAACAGAAAAATATTTAATAGAGACTAATGGACTTGCACACCCCATTATACATAACATCTTCTTTCATCATATATATTGAGACAGGAAGTGATACCCCACAGGACACCACTTTGGTATGGCAATTACTTCAAACTGTGAAAACCTAGAGAACAGCAAATACAGGGAAAGAGGTTCTCTCTGGGTACAAATAGACATACAACTGTCAGAAATCTTCCCCCCACCAAGGGAACCCATTAACAAGAACAAATTGACCCCCATCACAAGAGAAACTGGGAGTAGACACCATGATTAAAAAGGCTTTGTTTTAAGCTTGGTAGTACCTATTCTTTTGAGGATTTATCTTTCCTAAAATTATTTTCTCTCCTTGCCTCTCACTCAAAAGTTACATAAGCTTTTAGGATAAGTTATTGAGTGTTTAGGTTTTATTAATTTTAATGCTGCTGTTCATGAAGTAAATTTGCATTTTTTCAGGGCAATTGTTTGCTCTTGAACAATTTAATAGTCCAAGTTACGAAATCTTCAAAGGATATAAAAAATTTTTCTATATTCTTCCTAGAAATGGTACTATACAAGAAAAAGCATTCTTAAGGGGCTCACAGGGTCTTGGTTCCTTTTGCTTTCTTCTCCTCTTCTTCCTCTTCCTTTTGCTCTTCCAACGTGTGAGAAGGGTGCTAGAACAGTTAGAAAGAACTTGGGAAGGCATGGCATGGACTCCCTTTAATCTTCTCATATATTTTAGCACAAACTGGCTCTAACATTAAGTTTTCTGGCATTATTCCTCTTTAGCTTGTACATTTCTTTCTTTTGCCCTCACTTGCTTTTTCTCATTGTAGACCTTCATAAGAGTGATTCCCAAAAACCACACAACGCACTTAATATAATTAAGTTGTCTTGAAAACTCCTCTCCCATAAAAATAAGTCCTCTATTTTTCAATTTAGCATCAGTGAAATTCTTAGAATAAGGGCAGAAAACAGACACATTTTTTTCCCAATTGTTAGAAGAGTGGTCACTTGCTAGTATTGTCCTTGAGTTCCATCTCTAAAGTCCACATTGCTCTCTCAGCACTACTGTCTTCCAAGTTTCTACTAGGATCACCCATTAAACCTCACTTACAACATTCAACTGCTTTCTTAGTCCAATATTCCAAAGTCTTCCACATTCCTCCGAAACTACATGATTATTGGCCATGGCAACAGCCATTCCCTTGTACCAACTTCAGTCTTCTTTATTGGTGTGACAAAATGACACTACCAAGACACCTGATAAAAATCTGTTTAACTTGTCTTACAATTTCAGAGTGTTCAGTCCATTATGACAGAGTACAGGCATGGCAGTGGGCCTAGCTGAGAGTGTATATCTTGATATATAAAAATTAGACACGCTGGGCATGCCATGAGTCTTTTGAACCTCAAAGTCCACCCCTGGTGATTTCTTTTCCAACAGAGCCATACTTCCTAATCTTTCCCAAACAGTTTTTCCAACTAGGAACATAGTATTCAAATATATGAACCTATAAAATACTATTCTCATTAAAATCAGTACAACGTGCCACAAGTTATCTCCAACAAACAGAAAGATTCGGACATTGATGAAAAGATTTAGCTCAAGTGTAGACCTCTTTCCTTTACTGTTCAACGTGAAACATTTCTTTGGTCAATCCAATGCCAGTCAAACATAGAAGTGCAAAGCGGGTGATTTGCCTGAAAATACATACAGAAGAGGCCAGAAGATAAGATGAATGCTTTTAAAATTGCTATAGAGTTGACCCTTGAAACCCAAAGGTCTCCCTTTGTGTGGCAGTTATTCATTCTTCTAATAGTCTCTGCTGAGTCATTCCACTTTCCCAGGACTTCTGTTAAACCATTGTCACACAACTCCCTCTTAGGCTCTAATTTTTAAAGAAAACCAGAGCCTCTTACTCTTAGCCATCACTTTTATTAGATTTCTAATAGTACAGGTCACTTTGCTGACAAGGTATGAGATCAACTTTCTATAAACCTTTTCTTATACCAATGACTCATTTCAGTAATCAACTTTCTATTGCCTTGAAATCAAATATCTACAATTTGTGTTCTTTATAACATACTTGTACAATTTAATTTGTTCTCAAACAGAGAGTGAATTTCAAAGATAATATCTTTTTATTTGTGTCCTGCCATAGTATCTGTAAGAGTTTTGATTCCTGCCATTAAAGAGTTTCATGATCTCAACTGTATTTATCAACTCCTCTAAGTTTTAGATTGTTTATTAAAATTGGATGAATGCAGTGAACAGAGTTAAGAATTATATTAAGTAACAATATGCATCCCAACTTCTGAGATTACTTTCTTTGAATATTACTTCAACTCTAAAATATAACAGGTCTTTGGGAGGAATGCTTAGTCTCATGTGAGGCAATACATACAAGGTAATTCCTGGAAAGGGTTTTGTCTCATAAAATAGGAATATATTGAATAAAAACCAGATGCCAGTGGATGAATTGTCACTAGCTTGAATGAACAATCTATGCATCAAAAAGAATACCAATGTTCACCGATCAAAGCAACAAAATATATTCAAATACATGAGCTTTTAAGATATTTTAAAATTATTATAGGTTTGATGAAAGCTAACACACAAGCTCATTAACCTAAATGCTCATCAAAGGAGATCACTTTATTACTTATTTGGCCTTTTTCTATATAGGTGGAACTATATACAGTGCCCAAATAGTTAAAGAATAAAATAATTCAAGCTAATCAAAAAGAAGAAATAACAGAATTTTTAAATCAATAGAGTTTTTCTTGACCATTAGTGAAATATTAGATTTTAGCAGTGATTATCGGTGAAAGCTAAAGTAAATAGGCAGAAAAATCAATAGAACCTTTTAAAGCTGAGAAATTACACATATACTGCTTGAGAAACTGGCCTGTTGTTAATCACTTAATTAGGTACAATTTGATGGAGTATGAATCATAATGTCCTAAGAAGGACATATTACTACCTATTAAATATATTTTTGCATTTGAAATAAAAGTCACATCTATGACTCCAGGTCTAAAGGTGAGTTTTATAAGCTTAGTGTGGCCACTAAAATCACAGTAAAATTTGAAATGTAAAGCTGTTATCAATATACTGAATTAGCAAAACCACATTTTTTTCTTTTAATTTCTTTCTTTTCCCTTTCTTGTTAATCTATTTACCATAGTTTGAATACCAGAGTCAAAGGCCTATATCCTGAAGCCTCTAGGTTGATATCATTGGGAAGTGATAGAAAACTTGAGAAGTGGGACCTAGTGGAGGTGTTAATGCTTGTGGACATTTTCTGAGGGTGATTCAGGGACACTGGTGGATTCCTCTTCTGTTTCCTAGATGTTCTGACATCTCACAAGCTCACAATAATGGAGTCAGATACTAGTTGACTGAAACTCCCCAAACCTGAGTCATATAAAGCTTTGTTTTTAATAGATTAATTTAAAGTTTATTTTTTTGTAATTAAAATATAATTATGCCACGTCTTCCATTACATCTCCTCTCTTCAACCCCCTATACCCTCCCACTCTTTCTCAAATTCAGGACCTCCTAACCATGATGAACACTTGTGATTGAATAGCTGATATTGTCATTGTTTAGGTCTTCTTGATGCAGTCATGTTATTGAGATTATATGGATACAACTCCCATGTCCTATTTAGAAGACCATCTCACATGAGACTTCCTGGCCCTCTGGTTCTTACAATCTTTCTGTCCCCTCTATAATATCCTCTAAGCCTTACATATAAGTATTATGATGTAGATGTATCATATGATGGATGGGTATCATACAGTCATTTGTTGTCTGTATCTTGACTAGTTATGGATTTCTCTAACATCCTCATCTGCACAAAGAAGTTTTCTTTTTATTTTATTGATTTTTATTGATCTCTACACTTTTCTTTGCTCCCCTCTCTGCCTCTCCCCTCCCACTTCAACCCTCTCCCATGGTCCAAATGCTCCCAATGCTCCCAATTTACTTAGGAGATCTTGTCTTTTTCTACTTCCCATGTGGATTAGATCTATGTATGTTTCTCTTAGGGAGTGTCATATATCAATCTGTTGCTTTCATTGGTTAATTAATAAAGAAACTGCTTGGCCTGATAGGTTAGAACATAGGTGGGAGGAGTAAACAGAACAGAATGCTGGGAGGAAGAGGAAGTGAGGCAGACGCCATGCTTCTCCTCTCCAGGGAAAATGCCATGAAGCTCCGACCCAAGATGGACGTAGGCTAGAATCTCCCCGGTAAGTCACCACCTCGTGGTGCTACACACATTAATAGAAATGGGCCATGAAGTGTTTATATGAATACAGTTTGTGTGTTGTTATTTTAGGGCATAAGCTAGCCAGGCAGCTGGGAGCTGGGTGGCAGGAATGCAGCCTGCAGCTCCTTCAACAGTCCTCATTGTTGTCTTGGGATTGTGATTTATAGTCTGTTTTACTTTGCTTTATGTTTAAAAACAACTTATGAGTGAGTACATGTGATAATTGTCTTTCTGGATCTGGGTTACCTCACTTAGTATGATGTTTTCTAGATCCATCCATTTGCCTGCAAAATTTAAGATGCCACTATTTTTTTCTGCCGTGTAGTACTCCATTGAGTAAATGTATCACATTTTCCTTATACATTCTTTGGTCAAGGGACATTTGGGTTGTTTCTAGGTTCTGAAAAACAATGCTGCTATGAACATAGTTGATCACATGTCCTCATGGCATGATTGAGCATTCTTTGGATATATACCCAAAAGTGGTATTGCTGGGTCTTGAGGAAGGTTATTTTATTTATCTATTGAGAAAAACATGGAATTTTTGTCCTTAAGTTTATTTATATGTTTTTTTATATTTATTGACATCTGTATTTTGAGTCATTATTGCATTTTTTGGATAAAGCCAACTTGATACTGGCAGATGATCTTCTTGATATGTGCTTGTATTCATTTTACTAGCATTTTATTGAATTTTTACTTCCTCTGTGCTTATCAGTTACTGGACTGTGGTATTTTTGTTGCTGTATCTTTTAGTATTTGGTTTTGATATTAGATTGATACAGACCTCACAGAGAGTGTTTAGTAGTGCACCTTTTACTTCTTTTTAATTTTTTAAAAATACTTATTTAATTTTTGAGATTATAATACACTTATATTTCTCCTTTCCTCTCTTCCCTCCAACCCCCCAATATTTATTTATTTATTTACTTATTTATTTTTTGGTTTTTCGAGACAGGGTTTCTCTGTGGTTTTGGAGCCTGTCCTGGAACTAGCTCTTGTAGACCAGGCTGGTCTCGAACTCACAG
>NC_022012.1:20073845-20108560 GCF_000317375.1 Microtus ochrogaster
CTTGTAGACCAGGCTGGTCTCGAACTCACAGAGATCCGCCTGCCTCTGCCTCCCGAGTGCTGGGATTAAAGGCGTGCACCACCACTGCCCGGCTTATATTTATTTTTTAATTAAAATTTTTTTAATTAAAATTTTTTTAATTAACATTTTCTGCCTCCTCCCTGCCTCCCTTTTCCCTCCCCCTCTCCCCACTCCCCACACCCCACTCCCCTCGCTTTCCCTCTCCAGTCCAAAGAGCAGTCAGGGTTCCCTGCCCTGTGGGCCGTCCAAGGTCCTCCCGCCTCCATCCAGGTCTAGGAAGGCGAGCATCCAAACCGGCTAGGCTCCCAAAAAAATATTTTTGCTTTTTTTTGAAATTCATAACATATTTTGAAATTAATTGTTCTTATATACATCTAAGTAATTACACATATATTCATAAATATTCAAAGACAAGCCCTTAAACTGTATAATGTTTCTTGAGTGTATATGTCTTAAAGATTGAATGTTTGATATTAGAAAGTTAACTGGTGTTCTCTTTCCTGGGGAACACTATTTCTCCTGCTCTCAGTATTCCTCGGTTGCCTGTATATTCACAGATAGTTGTAGTTCTTATAACCTTACAGGTTCAGTAAGGGCATATATACCTTGAAGTTTACCATTGCTTGCATGTAGCTTAAGACCTGCACAACAAGAAGGATACTATGCCTGGTACGGGAAACATATCTAACTAATCAGTGCTAGTAAATTACGGCTACTGGAGGAGAATTTACAACCCAATATTTACTAAATAATATTAACAGAATCCCTAACAAAATGTATAAAACCTGTCCTTATACCCACAAATAAGTGTAGTCTTTACCTTTCAACAGGGAAACTTCTCTCTGTGACATTGGGGACCATTTCAGGAAACCAAAACCAATTAAAACACAATTGTGGAACCCAGTCCCAATGTTCCCAACTGACATCCACAGCACAACTCTTTAAACTGAGCTCAGGTATCACTGTGGAAGATGGCAGAGAAAAATTTAAACCCCAGAGACACAGGGAGTTTGCTGTGACACTGTATATTTTAGGAATGACAGACTCTATACCCATAGAGTCTAACCAACATGACTGCCTAATTATAATTTGAGCACACGTATGTTACTGATAAATATGGTAATATGGGTGGAAGAAAGCTCATAAAGCCTCAACAATACATAAAGAACTGTTTGGGTTTTTTTTTGAATGGTTTAAGAAGGATTAACTATAGATATTTCTTGAAAGTCTGGTATAACTCTGCTGTGACTTCATCTGGCCTATGACTCTGTTATTTTTTTATATCTTTTTTTTCTTTTAAGGTTCAATCTCCTCATTTTATGTGGGTCTGTTTAGGTTGTTGATATCTTCTTAGTTTAACTTTGGTAGTTTGAATAAATAAAAAATTCATCTTTTTAACAAATTTTCCAACTTAATGTAAAATACATCAGCTTTGGCTTGCTTTTGTGTTCTGAAACTCATCAAATTGTTCTCTTGTTTGCACTTTCCAGTTTCTTTGATAAATTGCATGACTGTTCTTTTAAATTGTGTGCCCGGGTGGTTCACCTATGTAATTCTTATTAGATAACATTTCTATGGGACTAGTAGTTTTAATGTGTGTGAGATATGTTTGCCATTTTGTTTTTGAGATATGACCTGGGTATGAGGAATTTGTTCTTTGGTTATGTATGTGTGATGTGAGACCATGGACAGACTTAAATTAGGCCAGGGCATGAACCATGTCACTAGATCTAGTAAAGTTGGTGCATGAGCTGTTTGATTGGACCAGGAGATGCAGGTTTTACTGGGTAAGTTACTTCTTCCTTATCTACATTTTCCCCTCACTCCAGTCATCTATACATCTACAGGCCTGTCCCAAGTCCCTTGGCCCATGACCATCATGGACCAGAGTGTCCAGGTAGGTGGCTCCATGCCTCTTTTATCCTTGCCTTTTCAGGGGCCAGGGGCCTGGGACTGGGTCTGTGCTTCTGGAAATGAGGTCAGATAAAGGAGGAAAGGGAGAGGGAAGGGGATATTTTCCATGCTAAAGTGGCTCATGAACTCTATAAATTTATTTATCATTTCTTTTTTTTATTTTTCTTGACATTCAATTAAAATGATTCAAGTCTATTTTACTGTGTACTTTCACATTTTCAAATATATGTGCACAAACATCTTGCAAAATACTTTTTTATTTTGCTTTTTTGGAAATAATAATAAATTTACCCTGAAGGATAAATAGGGTGAATCAAACTTCCCTTTAAAGTCAAATGAGAGACAACTCAGCTCCTGTACCTTGTCGTAAAGTCTAATGAGAACATTTCCCGAGCCTCTGGTAACTACTGACAGTGTGAAACTTTCAAAGTATTGGCGATGGGGCAGTGTTAATAGAACATGAGTGTTTCCCATGTTTCTGAGATTGGAAGTTATCAGCCTGTCAAAGCCACTGCCTCAAAAGGATCTAGCGAAATCCAGTCCTGAAGTGGTAGAGGTCACAGTGATATTTGTAATAACAATTTATACTCCTAGTTCCTCAAGATAAAGAGACATTTGCCTATCAGTTTTTCTCATCCCAAATTTTTGAAGACACAGAGTATAAGCAAATCTGGAATATTTGCCAAAAGATTAGCAATAGTATAACGATGCTATTTTTAAAGCACTGTCCAGAAATTCTTTCATGTGTTGTTAAATGCTCAATGGCAACACATTTAATGACCTACATCAATTGTCACTAAACACACGGTTCCGTAAATTCCTCTTTGCTTTTTTTATATATCTAAGAGAACACTCCTACTTCAGATTTTATTTAAGGGTATTGAACCATGAAGACAAATCTCCATTTTTGCAGTTAGAACATTACTGGGCTTACTGAAAGAGAAGAGAAGGGAAAAAAAACCTTATTCAGGTCATTAAAGGCCATAGCTATTGTTGAGATACTAAGAAATTAATGACACCAGTCCCACACTCTAAACATCCATGCCTTGATAAGATCAATAGCAGGAAAAATAAATCCGATAACTACCACACTCATTAGCAGAAAAGCATTTTAGCACAAATATTTCAACCAAAGTATAATAGCCCCTTTTCAAACTGCTCCACTTATCAGCAAGCAGAGAAAAACAACTGCTTTTAAAGCAGAAAACCTGAGAGTGCTTGAAAAGATGAAGGGTAGCGTGAAGGTAATGTCTAGAGACTAGCATCCTACAGACAGTCTTTAAAAAAAAAATTAAAGTACCACAAAGACACAAAAACAGTCTATGAAGTAGGAAAAAAATGTTTCTGCTGCTCTTTTTGACTATTGAATTAAACAATATTGTGGGCTCTGCTCTCACTGTCAAAGCAGGGCATTGATATAGGTGCTCTGAAGGGAGTAATAAAGGAGCTCTAATAGGGAAAAGGCAGAGGGAAGGCTTGCTTCTCTATGGAATTTTTATTTCTTACAGATTTGAATATACTTCCTCTTTCTATATATTTAGCTCAAAATGGCCCTTATCCACAAATAGATATCTATTTCCCTAGATTTTGGAAATGTTTTGATATGATATTATTATAAATTCATAACCACGAAACTATTCGCCTTCTATGCCCATGGTTCATATATTTGGGTTTTTCATACTATGCCATAAAACTTGGATGATCTGTTTGAACTTCATATTCATTATGTTAGTCACTTTTCTGAATGAACCAGTTACTCTACCTTATGTTTATGCTCCAATATTTGTCATTCCCTTGGTCCATCCTATTGACCAGATTTTTTATGCAATGTTTTATTTGTCTTAGTAAAAATTTTCTGTTATAAATATATATATATATATATGTTCATTTTTAATTGTTTTTATTGAGGTATATATATTTTCTCCGATACCCTCTCTTCCTCCCTCCTCGGCTTCTACCCTCTTCCATGATCCCCATGCTCCCAATTTACTCAGGAGTTCTTATCTTTTTCTACTTCCCATGTAGATTTGATCCATATATGTCTCTGTTAGGGTCCACTTTGCTGTCTAGATTCTCTGGGATTGTGAATTATAGACTGGTTTTTCTTTGCTTTATGTATAAAGGCCACTTATGAGTGAGTACATATTATATTTGTCTTTCTGGGTCTGGGTCACTTCACTCCATATGATGTTTTCTATATCCATCTATTTGCCTGCAAATTTCAAGATGTAATTATTTTTTTTCTGCTGTGTAGTACTTCAGTGTGTAAATGTACCACATCTTCTTTATTCATTCTTTGGTTGAGGGTCATTAGATTTCTATGTTCTGGCTATGACAAATAATGCTGCTATGATATATATGAGCACATGTTCTTGTGGTATGATTGAGCATTCTTTGGGTATATACCCAAAAGTTATATTGCTGGGTCTTGAGGAAGGTTATTTCCTAATTTTCTGAGAAATCACCATGCTGATATCCAAAGGGGATGTACCAGTTTGCACTCCCACCAGCAATGAAGGAGTGTTCCATTTACCCCACAACATCTTCAGCATAAATTGTCATCAGTGTTTTTGATCTTGGCCAGTTTTACAGGTGTAAGATGGAATCCCAGAGTTGTTTTGATTTGCTTTTCTCTGATGGCTAAGGATGCTGAGCATTTGCTGAAGTGTCTTTCAGCCATTTTAGATTCATCTGTTGAGAGGTCTCTGTTTAGGTCTGTACCCATTTTTATTGGATTATTTTTTCTTTTAAAGGTTGTCCACTCTCTCCATATCTATTCAATATAATACTTGATGTTCTAGCTAGAACAGTAAGATGACAAAAGGAGATTAAGGGGATAAAAATAAAAATATATTTATTTGATTTTTTTGTGTAATAATGTTTGAATAGATATTGCAGTCTTAGACTCATGTATTTGAATGTTTGGCCTATAGAAAGTGTCACTATTAGGAGGTGTGGCCTTATTGTAATAGGTATGGCCTAGTTGGAGTAGGTGCAACCTTGTTGGAGAAAGTTGTGAGGGTGGACTTTGAAGTCTTATATGTTCACACTATGCCCAGTGTGGAACACAGTTCATTTCCTGTAGCTTGTAGAACAAGATGTAGAACTCTCAGCTACCTCTCCAGCATCATGTCTACCTCATGTTGCCTTGCTTTCCTCCATGACTATAATGGACTAAACCTTTGAAACTGTAAGCCAGCACTAATTAAATATTTTCCTTTATAAGGGTTCCCATGGCAATGGTATCTTTTCATAGCAATAGAAACCATAACTTAGATAATGAATATTTTATATACATATATATGTATATATGCATTATTTGTGTGCATGGCACATGTAGAGGTATTGAACTCCTCTATTACAGACTATTGTGAGCCACCATGCATATGCTGTGAACTGAGCCTAGGTTTTCCACAGGAGAAACCAGTATTATTAACCAGTAAGCCACCCCCAGCTCTCGCCTTAGTGAATTTTTCATTTCCAGTATTTCATGCCGTCTCCGAGCATTGCTACCACTTAATTTGATTTATATTTATCTTCTGTATTGGCATCCTCATTTAATTTAATTGTTTGAGTACTTTTGGAATTAATTCAGATACTTTTTCTTCTCTGAATTCCTTGAACAGACTTAAAATAATTCTGTTGTTTTATTTGTCTTAGATTTAATCAAACTCATTCTCATTGGAGGCCATTACTCTGGAATGAGAGGACTCTTGCTGCCATAGCTGCTTTTATATATTGATAGAGATTTTTGTACTTTGGTTGGTTTTTTTTAAAATCACGCATTTATTTTGCAGTGTTTAAAAGATACTAGGTTGAAAGAAGGCTGAGGTAGGTATTTTTCTAGATTGGTAGCTGGGGTATCAGGCTCAGATTAAGGTAATATATGAAAGGAGAATACTATATGAAAAACAGTTATAATCAAAAGGTAGGCATAATATGAACATACATGTGCTGGTTAGTTTTATGTCAAATTGAAAAACATAGTAGAGTTAACTAAGAAGAGAGAACCTCAATTAAGAAAATACCTCCATAAGATCTGTCTGCTAGGCATTTTCTTAATTAAAGATTGATAAGGAGAGGCCTAGACCATTGTGGGTAGTTCCTTCCCTGGACTGGTGTTCTAGGCTTTGTACAAAACAGGCTGAGCAAGCCAGAGGAAGTAAGCCAGTAAAGAGCCAAAGACCACCTAATGAGAACACCCATACCAGACATGTGAATCCCTCTTTTGAATTGTTGGATAGGGTTGTTGAAGAAACTCTCAGTCATGAGGCTATTTCTGTTTCCCATCATTACAACCAGAGATGTAAGGTAAGTTCATTTTGCTGAAGAAACTGTGCACTTCAGAAACAAGGCCCCAGAGACGAACTGAAATGAATGATTCCCCCACAAGGACTAGCTTTAATGGTACTAAAATGTATCATGCAAGGTCCTAAAGAGGTAGGGCAACCCACAACAATGATGCCGATGAACCACATCAATGACCAACTTTGCATGCAGATCCTACAGATTGTGGTAGTGTTACATATACCGTGGCAGTAGCTAACAGCTCTCTAATTGGACTTAAGAACCACTCAAGAAGAGGGATACCATTCCTGGTTCCAGAAACCTAGCTAACTACTTATCACTAGTGAAATAAAGTTCATTGGAGGAGAATCTACAACCAGTGATTTATCAATTCAGTATGATCCCTAACAAGAATCTACAAACATTTGTCCTTGCATCCACAGGTAAGTATAGTCTTCACTCTTCATTAAGGAAACTTCTCTTTGCCCCAGATGGAGACCACTGCAGAAAACCATAACTAGTCAAAATGCAGACTGCAGAGTTCATCCCCAATAGATTCAGAACACTGAATAAGGAGTAGAAAGATTGTAAGAACCAGGGGATTGGGAACTTTATTGTGAGTTTGTGTCCCTTAGTACCATCAGAGGTTATATTCATAAATTCTCACCAACATGACTGCCCTAATATTAGCTGAACAAAGAGGACACCCATCAACATGCCAAACTGCTTAGTAAAAGCTCGTGATGACTCAATCATACACAAAGAACTATAGACAACTGATTAAATCTGGGAATAGAAGAAGGAATCCTCTCTAGGGAAGAGCATACCAATTCATCACCCAGTTCCACTTGGCTAGCTCTGAAAACATATATACAGATAACATTATATGTACTCAACAGTTTGTATATAAGAATATATATGCACATGCAAATACATATAAGCATGCAGTAACAGTCAGTGGGAAAAGAGGCTGTGAATTTGACAAACAGCAAGAAGGAATATATGAGAGCGTTTACAGAGAGGAAGGGGAAAGGAGAAAAATGTAATTAAACTACAGTCTCTAAAAAAGGATTGTCTTCCTACATAGGTTGAAATAATCAAGACAATGTCCCATATACATGCCTAGAATCCCATGTCTTAAGATATTCTAGATTCAGTCAAGTAGATAGCACTATCTATCACAATGATACATTTTGTCCATACTTCTGTCTGTATTTAGTATTTTTTCCTTTAAATTAATGGCTTTTATAGAATTTCAGAAGAGACTTGGACTTTTCAATAAAGTTGAGTGTTTAAAAGGTTATGGAGACATTTGAAGTTGGACTGAATGCATTTTACATCCTGATATTGCCTTGAGCCCATGGGGATCAAGAGATAGAATGCTGCCATTAAACAAGAAATGCTCCCTCATAGAAGCATGTATTTTAACACTTGCTCTCCACACAGTGGCAGTGTTTGGGACAGTTTATGAAACCTTTAGGAGACTCCGTCCTTTAGGAAGTAAATAACTGGGTGTGGAGGTAGGTGGGCAGAGGATGGAGGGAGAGAGTGCTGGGAAGACCACTGGAATCAGGGGCATCTCTGGGATAAGCTAGAAACCTAGTGCAATTGATATTCTTAAGAATCTATGAGAGTGACCCTAGCTAAGGCTCCTAGCAATAGGGGACACAGGGAGTCTGAACCAGTCTTCTGTAACCAGGCAAGATTTCCACTAAAGGGATTAGGATACCACCCTAGCCACATAAGCTCTGTCCTACAATTTGACCTATCTAAAAGATATGTTGGGACAAAGGTGGCATAGAAATTATGGGAGTAATCAACCAATGACTAGTTCAGCTTGAGACTCATGCTATGAGACCCTCCCCTAACAACCCCTGGAGGGCCAGAACCCAGAGGTTGGATATCTCAGATACTTAAGACAGAACTAAACATGAGAAGCAAAAAAGAAAAAGAAAAAATAGTCAATGAAATGATTTCTAATGGTATTCAGCAACACTCATAGATGGGTGCTTAGCCCAGTTATCATTGGAGAGGCTTCACCTAGCTACTGATGGAAGCAGATGTAGAGACCCACAACCAAACACTAGGCAGACCTTATGAAATCCTGTGAAAGAGTGGGTAAAAGGATTATGAGTGCCAGAGGGTTTAAGGATACCATAGTAAAACACACCGAGTCAGCTGACCTGGGATCTAGGGGCTCACAGAGACTGAACTGCCAATGAAGGAATTTCTGTGGTACTTACCTTGGCCCTCTGTGCTTGTATTGAAGTTGTGTAGCTTGGTCTTTTGTGGGGCTCTTAGTAGAGGGAGCAGGGGTTGTCTCTGACTCTACTTCATGCCCTTGGAACCCTTTCTTCCTACTGGGTGGCCTAGTCCAGTCTTAATAGGAGAGGAGGTGCCTAGTCTTACTATAACTCGATATCCAATGGCTGACTCATATACATGATAGGCCTGCACTTTTCTGAAGGGAAGGGAGCTGGAGTAGCTGGTGGGAGGGGAGAAGTTTGAAGGAGAGACTGGGAGGAGAGGGGAGATAGAGAGAAAACTGTGACTGGGTTGGGGTAAAAACAAATGAATTGATGAATTAATAAAGAAATTAAGAAAAAGAATATTAAAAAGAACCAAACTTAATTTATCACCACCACTTCCTGAATGTTCTTGTCTCTGTATCTTTTTGTTCAGGCCCTGATTTCCCTCCTCCAGTTGATGGGGTGAAGCTTTCTATGGAGCATTTTATTTAGATTAGATTATTGAACTTTTCATTCCCAGGATTATATTTTTACTTTGCTTTAGTATTTCTATTTATTTTATTCCAAATTCATATCTTGCATTAAGATTCTTTTTTAAAATCAACTGTTTGTATTCTCTTGGAATTCATTTTGGAGTTTATTTATATCTTCTTGATTCTTTGAACATATTTGTAGTCCCTATTTTGAATTTTTTGTCTGGGATTTAACTTAATTCCACTGGGATTAAGTTAATTCCTCTGGGATTAGTGCTTTCTGGAGCTGTCTTATTACCTCGGTTTTTCATGCTTTTATGTTTTTGAGCTTTCATATATGCGGTTAGGTTATTGAAAAAGTTTTGGAAGTCATTTTTAGCCTTTAAGTAGAAGTGTTTGCAATATCCCAGAGATAATTTGTAATATCCTTGAGGCATTGTTTTCCTTTGCTATATTGGTGTTCTGGGCACTAGTCTTGATCCCCAGGATAAATACTCTGTGCAAAAACAATGACTACCAAAAAGATAGGTTCTCTATGAAATATAAAGCAATAGTCAAAAACAGAAATAAAAATTATTACCCACCTCCCCTTGATTTTTCAAGACATGGCTTTTGTGTGTAGCCCTGACTATCTTGGAATTTCCTCTGTAGACAAGACTGGCCTGAAACTCAGAGATCCTCCTTCTTCTGTTTCCCAAGTCCTGGAACTAAAAGGGTTAGCCACCTTAGGTGACCATCATTTTAGAAAGTAAAGGAAGTTGGGAAATAGTATGTCCATTAATCTATTAGTTACTGTAGATATGAGTGGCAAGGAGAAATAACATAGTATGATAAGTAATTATTATTGCCTTGATAGAAAAGAGGTAAAAAAAATGAATGGATGGGGAATAATTAGGAGATGAGTGATGAGGAAGTTTAGGATAATGAATGAATTAAAGGAGATGGGGGGAGGTGGGACTAAGAAATGAAATCGGGTAACTAAAGTCAGTTTCAGTTCTTGGTAGACTCAGATACAGAGATCCTCCAAACCTGGCCCACGTATTTCCTTAAGGCAAGTGCAATAGTGAGTGCTGATTCTCTACACGACAGACTCTAGATCATTCACAAAAAAAGCCTCTGGGCACACCTATGAGACATTATCTTGATCAGGTGAATTGACGTTGGGAGACTCAATTTAACTGTGTGTGATACCATTCGTGAGCTGGGGCTCTCCACTGCATAGAAAAGGAGAAAGGAGTCTCAGACTAGCATTCATTGCCCTTTTCTTCTTGGCATCCTGAGTCAATGTGACCTTGGGTATCAAGCTTCTGTTTCCATGACTCCCCTGCCATGGCAGACTGAAACCTTTCTCCATTCCGTGACTTCCATCAGGTGTTTGGCTAAAGCAACAAAAGAACTAAGGCAGAAGACTGACACTGAGACTGAAGAACCATTTGCTTTCCATCTCTTTATGAGAAAGGATTCAGAACTTCAGCTGGCAAAGAACAGGAGGTCAATGAACAGTGTAGAATGGGCCATTTTGGTGGGAGTTTGGCAACCTGGATTTTCAGAAGGAAATAAAGAGAAACTAGACAGGAAAGCATCTCTAATCTCTAAACAGAAAGCTAATTTTCATTGGGACAATAGGAAAGCTTATCAGAAGGCAAGACTCCACTCACCAAAGGTTTCAATTTACATTTTCACAAAGAAGAAAGCCTGCAGTAAGAATACAGAATAAGTTCCTTACCCCAAAGTTACTGCCTACTGTAGTGAAGTAGCGAGTGGGCAGGCCTGCTTTTTGTCCTGCCTGGCTCCCACATGGCTAGCTTAGCCCCAGAAATAACAACACACAAATTGTATTCTTTTAAACACTGCCTGGCCCATTAGCTCTAGCCTCTTACTGGCTAACTCTCACATCTTGATTAACCCATTTCTAATAATCTGTGTAACACCACGAGGTGGTGGCTTACAGGAAAGATTCTAATCTATGTCCATCTTGGTCTAGAGCTTCATCATGACTGCCTCACTGCCTTCTTCCTCCCAGGATCCTGTTCTGTTTACTCTGCCTACCTAATTTTCTGTCCTATCAAAGGGCCAAGGCAGTTTCTTTATTAACCAATGAAAGTAACACATACACAGATGACCCTCCTCCATCAGCGTACAAAATGACTTTGACAGATTCAGCCATGTAGGTATATATTTATACAGCTATGCTCCAAGGGGACTGGCCTCCACACTATGGACTGGCCTTCATCCTAAAACAGACGCAGGACTCTGTGCATCATATATATGGTCATTAAAGATGCAGGACTGAGGGTATCTTGCTCTAGGCCTTTGACTTCAGAGAGTTTCTGAAACTAAGGAATGAGGAGCAGAGTTGGAACTCCTGCAAAAAAGTAAAAGTCCCAAGAGGCTACTATATATGAGTCTTGAAAACAGAAGGCCAAGTTGCAATAAGACCCCAGGTTACTGAAGACACCAGAACAGTGGAGTGTCTACTTAGGAAAGTTTCAGGCAGATTGGGATTGGCCAAAAAGACAATGCTCTCCAGCCAGCTGAGGTTGAGAGGCAAGGCAATATAAGACATTTGAGACTAGATGGTTCCATCATGAATACAAGATGCCAGACATGCTTCTTCAGAATTTGATTATGTGCCTTGGTAGGTTTCAGTCTTGCTTTGACCCAATCATTTTTTGTCATATTCCCATTCCTTCTATTTTTTTCACTAAAGTGTTATTGTGTGTCATGGTATGTTGGAGTATTTTTTATTTAAAATTATACTTGTTTTTATTATATTGGGCTCTTAGACATGATTTGGACCTTTATACAATATTAGGAATATTAAAGATTAAGGAAACTTTTAAAGTGGAAGTAACTATATTTGGCATTATGAGAATTATATTAGGCATTATCCTGTAGGGATAAAAGTTGGAATGAAATGATAGAGAAGAGAGAAAGAGTTCAATAACAGAGTAAATAGATTGCCTACTATATAAATTGACATCAGGCATTAAATAAAGGAGGCATAAATGTAAAAAAAAGAGAGAGCTGGATGGTGATATAGAGTATGAATATTGTATGTCTAGCTTTCTGTTTGGATGCCTAACAGTCTTGAGTCTCTTGACATTCCTTACCATGTTTTTAGATGTCTCTCATGTCCCTGATGTTTATTTGTGTAGATGGTTTTTGGATTTTGGTCATACATCTCTGTAGTCCTTTAGGGATCAAGTTACACATACTGTGCTATTATGCTGTTTTTGACTTTGAACTGTCTTTTTAGGGGATTGACCTATAGGTGTTGGTCTAATAAGTAAATGGTCTTTCACAGGTTGAGCCACAGATACAGAGATGCTGATCAAACCTGAAGGTGTCTTATTACAAATTAGGGATCTTCTGCTGAACAGGTAGTGGTCACAGGTGCTGATCCCACTTTATAGCCCAGGCTCTGAATATTGGTTTCACCCCTATGTAGACCTTCCCAATGTCTGTGTAGTCCTCCACAATGTCTGTGTGGTCCTCCCCAGTGTCTATGTAGTCCTTTCCAATGTGTGTGTCTTCTCAATGTCTAGAATACTACTTGGGCCCCTCATATTCTGGCTCCATCCTTATCTCTCCCTTGCTGAATACTGCATGGCTGTGATTAATGTCTTTCCCTAGTCTAGAGATATTCAGCTGTCCAGGCTTCAGCACACAGTCTTGTGATATTTTCTCTGAGATTCCTGATAGTGAGGTCAGTAGCAGTTCCAGGGTTGTCAAGCTACCAACTCAGCAAGTTTATTTCTAAAAGGTCATCCTACAACTACTCCAGTTGAGTGACAGGAAGAGATCATTTCCCTGGTGTCTCTATTCTCTCTGCCAGTTCTGTCAAACCAATTTGTGTCTGATACCTCCTATTTTCTGGTTTGTGAGGTATCGGTTAGTGAAAGTACAGTGCAGAATATCTGAGACTCGCTGTCTTAAACCATGGCTCCTGCCACCTCTTCTTGGTTCTCCCTTTCACTAAGGCTAGGGAGCTCCCCAAACCAAACTGCTGCTCTGGGACAGACTCTAGTCCTTCTCTCTGGCATTGAAAGTTTCCTGTTTCACATGCTATTAAATCTAGAACTTCTGGAACATCACTCCTCTATCCTGAGAGCTGTCATCAATCCTTCCCTAGTTTATTTTCTGCCTGTTCTAGGAAACTATGACTATATGTGGTCCATCGTTTTCAAACTCTTGAGTTTTTAATATATGTATTTTTTGGAAAAGATAGCCTTCTGTACACATAATCCCTGCCTTATATATTTTTATTTATTTATTTATTTTTAATTGAGGAAAAATAAATTTCCGCCTCCTCCCAGCCTCCCACTCCTCCCGCCCTCCCCCCACTCCTCTCCCCCTCCCTCTCAAGTCTGAAGAGCAGTCAGGGTTCCCTGCCCTGTGGAAAGTCCAAAGTCCTTCCCCCTCCATCCTAGTCTAGGAAGGTGAACATCCAAACTGGCTAGGCCCCCACAAAGCCAGAACAAGAAGTAGGATCAAAACCCAGTGCCATTGTCCTTGGCTTCTCAGCAACCCTCATTGTCCACCATATTCAGAGAGACCGGGTTTATCCCCTGCTTTTTCAGTCACAATCCAGCTGGCCTTGGTGAGCTCCCAATAGATCAGCCCCACTGTCTCCGTGGGTGGGTGCATCCCTCTTGGTCCTGACTTCCTTGATCATCTTCTCCCTCCTTCTGTTCCTCATTGGGACTTTGGGAGCTCAGTCCAGTGTTCCAGTGTGGGTCTCTGTCTCTATCTCCATCCATCGCCAGATGAAGGTTCTATGGTGATATGCAAAATATTCATCAGTATGGCTATAGGATAGGATCATTTCAGGTTCCCTATCCTCAGCTGCCCCAGGAACTAACTGGGGACCTCGCCTTGGGCACCTGGAGGCCCCTCTAGGTCCAAGTCTCTTCCCAACCCTACGATGGCTCCCTTAATTAAGATATGTGCTTCCCTGCTCCCCTATCCAACCTTCCTGTATCCCAATCATCCCGTTGCCCCAAGTTCTCCCCATCCTACCCTTCTCACTTTTTTCTCCCCTTCTTCCCTTACCCCCCTCCCACCCCACCCTTAAGATCCCGATTTTTTGCCTGGCAATCTTGTCTACTTCCCCTACCCAGGAGGATAGCTATATGTTTTTCTTCAGGGAAATGCAAATCAAAACAACTTTGAGATATCATCTTACACCTGTCAGAATGGCTAAAATCAAAAACACCAATGATAGCCTCTGCTGGAGAGGTTGTGGAGGAAGGGGTTCCCTCATCCATTGCTGGTGGGAATGCAAACTTGTGCAACCACTTTGGAAAGCAGTGTTTTGGTTTCTCAGGAAATTCGGGATCAACCTGCCCCTGGACCCAGCAATACCACTCTTGGGAATATACCCAAGAGATGCCCGATCATATGACAAGGGCATTTGTTCAACTATGTTCATAGCAGCATTATTTGTAATAGCCAGAACCTGGAAACAACCTAGATGTCCTTCAATGGAAGAATGGATGAAGAAAGTGTGGAATATATACATATTAGAGTACTACTCAGCAGTAAAAAACAATGACTTCTCAAATTTTGCATGCAAATGGATGGAAATAGAAAATAGTATCCTGAGTGAGGTAACCCAGACCCAAAAAGATGAACATGGGATGTACTCACTCATAATTGGTTTCTAGCTACAAATAAAGGTCAGTGAGTCTGTATTTTGATATCCTGCCTTATATTTTTATTGAATGTTTTTCATCGTAGGAAAGAAAAATCCACATGAAATATGATCTGAATTTCCCTGAAAGAACCACATGAGTTTGTTATGACAAATTTGGGATTGTAGAGAGTCATGATGATGCATAACAAGAGCTAAAATTATCTTGGGCAAGCTATAGTTTCCTTAATATCATATTAATCACCACTGTATCTAATCTGTCATAATTTTGACTAGGTAAAACCTGTAATTATAAATTGGGAGATAGGTAGTTTTCACAAACCCAGAAGCTATGAATTTGAGAAGATAGATTCTGAGACCTACAGTAGAGATTTCCTCAATTTGCTATAGCCTTCCTACCCAACTCTCCCATCACTTTATTTGACAAATGTTTAGATGATTTTCTTTAATTTGATGATTATAATAGGTCATGTAACTGCATTCACAGTAGGTCATGACATCTGGGGGAACTGAATCTGTGTCCCAAGACCATGGTCCCTAATATTTGATGCAAAATTAAAATCTCTTATTACCTTTGGAGAAAGAGCCATGTTTCACATTCACAATGGGAAATCTTTATTCTCTTTTATAATTATATATCATTTCACTCTGTGCATGTGTCATGACTTACAATCAATTCCCTGATAATGAATAAACATTTGATCTCAACCTTTTGACAAATCCATTTTTAGCAGCATCAAACCCAACTTCTAAAGTAACTTTTAAAGGACTTCAGAGAATGGGATTCCTGACTGGGTAAAATTAGTCTGTGATTTATATTTTCTTAATAATTAGGGTAATCTAAATTTGTACAGTGCTTGGCTCTTCAAACAGGCCAGTAGACTCAATACGAATTAGGGGAACATCTCTTAGAAAAGTGTTCACCTGTATTGTCAGGGTTCTCTAGAGAAATAGAACTTATTTTATACATAATATATGAGATTTATTAAAATAGCTTACAGACTGTGGTCCAGCTAGTTCGATAATGACTATCGACCAATGAAAGGCCCAAGAATCCAGTAGTATTTAAGTTCGGAGGACTGGATGTCTGAGTTGCTCTTCACTATATTCGAGAAGCCCAAAGAAGAAGGTGATAATGCAGTGAAAGAAAGAACTTGCTAGCAAGAGCAAGAGAAAGCAGGCAAAGAAAGAGAGGAAGCTTCCTTCTTCTAAGTTCTTTAAGTAGGCTGCCAGAAGAAAGTGTGGTGTACCTTCCCACATTAAAGATTTCTATAAAGGTTTATCTTTTCACATCAAAGATAAGATTGGAAGTGGGATTTAATTAAGAAAAAAATTCCTCACAGGTGTGTCCAATCATTTTTGTTTTAGTTAATTCCATATGCCATCAAGTTGGAAACCACGAATAGACATTATAAGTGTACCCCTTGTCATCCTGACACACAATCATATCTCCTTATGCTATGCCTAATTTCCATATGAAAATGATAATCAGGTTATAACATCATATAACTATCCCCCATACAACTGCAGAGTCACTAAAAATTTTAGAATAAATGGCAATATCTCCTTAGGGAAGTCTTTTAGTATCTCAAACTTAAATACTATAACCTCTGATATTCTCTTAATTAATCTTACATTGCAATGATGATGGAATTGAGGAAAGAATGCACAAATATTAATATAAATACCTTGTTAACAAACTATGGCAGAAAAACTTGTGTCAACTATAATCCTCACTTCTGAAACTGGTCACATGGTCTTAGCTGATGTTATCACTTCCTACCTCTAAGACCCATTCCGTATTTCCTACACTCTCAGCAAGCCCCTCAGCTGACTGTGGCCTTTCTCCTGGAGGAGTGACCATATCTTCATTTCAGACAGGTCTGTGCCCTTTGTCATCCTGTCGGAGTTATGTTGCTATAGTTTCCCATCTAATTTAATCAAAGGACTTGGTAGCACCAAGAGATTCCCCCAAAGAGTCTCCCACACTCTAGATGTAATCTTTCTTACCCTGTGGAGAAGCAATCCAATTTTCTGTTATCAATCCAGATTAATCATCCCCCATAACAGTGTTATTCCTTTCTTAGCCTGTTTCCTTAAGGGCATCAGATGCCAAAAGTGGCCAGGGGGAAGTCTGAGCTTCCAGATTGATGAAATGTTTCTGTGTCTCCTGTAAGGAGTGTTTCCCCCTCTAGAACCAAAACCTCCAGAGGAACTTAACTGCCCTTCCTGAGAGCAGGAAGGAAACATTTTCCTAGTGAGGAAGGGATAGTGAGTGGAAATATTAACCTTTTCCAAACATTGCCTTGGTTACTTGACCTATGTATCCTGGCTATTAGAGAAAGCATACCATATATTGGACACTAATTCAAAACATACACTATTTTCTGAAAAACCCTGCCCCAGCCCTCCAGATTGGTGTCATATACTTGGTGCTGTAGGTGTGTCTTCAACAGGTTATTCCATCATTTTTTCTCTTTTTCCTGTTCTAGATCAGCTGATTCAGGATGGTGGGGAATATGTTTGTCTCTTCTGGTGCCAGGTCTGGAAGTCAGTAGCAGTTGTAGCAGGTCAGCCTTAGTGAATGGTAGTCTATATTGGTAAACCTATGTGTAATTCCAATCTCTGTGATAATGGTCACATTGATCATAGACTCTTTGAGCAATGGCAGGAATGACTTGGGAAGAGGCTGATCTCTACAGCATGAGCCATCCAACCTGCTTGATTATTGAATACTTCCTCAGTTGAAGTCACCTTTTGATGAGCATTTTCATGAGAGATAAGCGTCTTTACATTCTTAGCCTGCTTGCAGAGATCTATCCACAAACTTCTTCCCTACATGTATTTCTCATGAATTTCTAACCATGCTCTTTCCACGTCCTAAACAATCCAGTCAATTCAGTCACGATAGTCAGGCCATCACAGACACTGATTGCTTTGTCTATGCTGCCTATTACAATAATTCTGATCACCTTGCCTTTGACAAAACAGTGCTGCCACCTGAACCCTTGCTACTTCAGGGCCTTACTAAACCCATTACATTTAATTCATCCAAGGGAGCAGAAATGCCTTCAAACATAAGGTCTGGCACACAGAATAGGGTGAAAACAAAGATCTTCAAATGTGCTGGTGACTCTCTCACTATTTTGTGTGTCCTAGGATTAGCAAACGGCATGTCGTCTGGGCCATCTCATTGTGGAGGATTAGGTTTTAAAGCACACACTCACTCTAGCATTGAAATTTTCTTTAGCCTTAAAATCCCCTCATAAACACTAAGCTAAGATTACTCCAACTCCTTTTCAATAGGTCATCTTTTGATAAATGCATAGGCTAATCATTCAGATAGACTTTTGACACTTTTAAAACTGTGTGAGATTCTATAGTAAACCTAGAATCTCCACTCAAAGGACCCTTATCAACACCCTCAGTCTTTTTCAGTTTAATATCCCTTCCACCATTATCCCACACCCTTAAAAATCCCCTCTCACATATATTTCCCAGACTTCTATTTGAATGGACTGGCAACCTCACTTAGTTCTGTAGTGGTGTAATGCACCTTCTCACGGGCTACATTTCCTACTTTCACAGTTGGTAAATCAGGATAACCAAATGCTTCATCCTTCAGTTTATTAAATACTTCACACAATAGGCTCTCCTTACTCTCTGAACTTCCACGAAGGGCTCCAGTAACTGGAGAAGCTTCAATAGATGTTGGCAAATTGGAAAGCTTATTCCAGTTACTTTAAAAGCTTATCCTTATATTTCTGTTGTTCTAGAACCACTGCTGGTACCTATGTCTGTCTTAATCAGGGTTCTCTAGAGGGTCAGAACTTGTAAAATAAAAAAATATATATGCGAATTGTTATAATAGATTTGTATGTATTTATATTTATATATAATATATCACATAACGAACATATTTGAAATTTAGTAGAATAACTTACAGGCTGTGGTTCAGCTAATAGTACAACAATGGCAACCTACCAACAGAATGTTCAAGAAGTAGTTGTTCATTCTACATGACTGGGAGTCTCAGAGGGTCTTTAGTACATTTTGGAATCAGCAGGAAGTAGTCTGTAACGCCAGTGAAGGAATAGACTTGTTAGGAAAATCAAAAGCAAGCACTTAAAGAGATATAAACCTTTCTTCTTCCATGTCCTGTATGTAGGCTGCCAACAGAATGTGTGGTTCAGGTTAAAGGTGGATCTTCCCAATTTAAAAGATCTGGATTAAAGGTGTATCTTCCTGTTTCAAAGATCAAGAATAGAAGTGGTCTTCCCACTTCAAATAATTTAATGAAGAAAAAAAACTCTCACAAGTGTGCCCAATCATTTGGGTTTCAGTTAATTCAGATGTAGTCAAGTTGACAATTGAGAATAGCCACATACTACTTAGGTAGTTCGGGCTGGTATGAATTTGTTTTATAATCTAAATTTACCTTAGCCTCTTGATTCTCCTGCTTCAGCCTCTGAGTGCAGGAGTGCTATGATTATAGGCATGTACCAGGATGCTGAGGCCTGTCTTTTCCTTTCTGGTTGAAGTTTTGCAGCCTAAACCCAGATTTAGAGAGTATTGTCTCTTAGCAACCATTTGAGCTGGTAGTTCTCTGAGAATTGACCATGAAGTAACATGCAACATTTTGTGATTGGATGTCTGTCCAGAAATGATGACATCTTGACAGCCTTGAGAAAGAAAAGAGAAGGGAAAATTACACAGATGTCATCTTTGTCATCTGTCTTCTTCTTATTCAACACACGCACACACACACACACATATGCACATGGACGTGCACACTCACAAACTGTTGTAATAGGAGCGGCGGGGCTGCGTCCCCGGCACCCTGGCCATCTGCTACCTTATGCCCTGAAATAACAACACACAAACTGTATTCTTTTAAACACTGCTTGGCCCATTAGCTCTAGCCCTTACTGGCTAATTCTGATATCCCAATCAACCCATCTCTAATAAACTTGTGTAGCACCGGTCTTACTGGAAAGGTTTCAGCATGTCTGACCTGGCGGCTTGCTCCATCGTGTCTGGCTCAGAGAGCAGAGCTCTCGTGTCCGCCTGGGGGAGGGGAGCATGGCATCTCTCTGAGCTCACTTCCTCTTCCTCCCAGAATTCTGTTCTGTTTACTCCTCCCACCTATGTTTTAACCTATCAGGGCCAAGCAGTTTCTTTATTGCTTAACCAATGAAAGCAACAGATTGATATATGACACTCCCACATCAACAAACATGTGCAAGCATACTCTGAGAGAGTAATTTATGACATTCTTTTTTTTAATTTGTAGGAATATTTTTAATTTTAGAAAGTTAATGTCTTCTTTTTTTAGTACAATGTCCACATGTGTACATATTTGATTTAACCAAAGGTGGGGGCTTATTGTAATTGTATTATATTGCCATCATCTGTAAGGCAATAGCTCTGGTTTGTTTTAATCCATGTCCACTTTTATATTATGAGATGATCTAACCCTGAGTCATGACTTAGAGGCAAAAGCAGCACATCATCTACTGTGGAATATTGTTTTAAGATGTCTTACATTTGTTTATGCTCTAGAACATTTGTTTAATAATGCAAAGATGTGTTGCATAATGCTGCATCTGTGTGAACATAATTCTGTGGAGTTTTGTTACTTTGCATGTCTAAAACACCTGATTGGTCTAATAAAGAGTTGAACGGCCAATAGCAAGGCATGAGAAAGGATAGGTGGTGCCGGCAGGAAGACAAAGAAGTGGAAAGAGAAAAGGGAAGATTAAGAAGCAAGAAGGAGAATAGGAAGGTGAGAGAGGACACCAGAGGCTTGCTACCCAGCTACCCAGTAAGCCACAGAGAAAGTAGTAAAAAAAAAATTATCCAGAAATAGAAAAAGATAAAAGTCTAGAGGCAAAAGGTAGATGGGATAATTTAAGAAAAGATGGCTAGAAACAAGCCAAGCTAAGGCCAGGCATTTAAAAGTAAGAATGAGCCTCTGTGTTATTTATGGGAGCTGAATAACTGCCCCTCCTCAAAGAGCAAAGAGCCAAAGAGTAAGATAAACAACCAACAACAATCATCACTGTAATCTGTCTGAACATTACTGTCTCCATTGATTTGTCCTGCTAGGAGTATCCTGAGAATTAAGTGTGAAAATAGATGTGAATATGTCTGAAAACTGAAGACAGCTTTAGAATGTACATGGTTATCAGAAAATGCTAGTAGTTGCCATGATATTATAGGCCAGGCGTTGTGCTGATTGTGTTACTGGATCCCCTTCAGTCCTTACCAGTTAATTATTATCCACAAAAACATCAACAAACTATGATGACGAGATTAACCAATTGTAGAAACCAGATCTCTTCCCTCAAGTCCGTAAAACAGCAGTGCCACTGACAATTCCCAAAATGACAGTCTGGTCTCAGCTTAAGTAAACTGAAAGATTGCTCGCTGATGGAAAAATGGTATCACTCATCCTTCTGCAGAAACCTGTAAAAAATGAGTTTTTCTTACCAGGAGACGTCTCTACTTCCTTCATTGCCTTCTATCTCTCACAAATGGGGCATCTAGCTCTCTGTTGACACTTGTATCAGGTTACCATATTCCCCACACTGGCCTCCTGGTTCTTCTCATCTCCTTTGCACTACTCTACACTTCCCGGCTGTTCAGGTTTGCACACCTCCCTCCTGACAGCTGCCCTCCCTCTCCATAACTGACAAGGCTTTTCCCCACCTTCTGCTACTCACTCTGTCCACAAGAAGCAGCATTACATGGTAGCTATGGAATCCCTCTCCCAAAGACTTTGGCTATTCTTTCTCTCTACTACGTGAGAGATAGCCATGTGGTCATTTCATATTTACAATAAGCCTTCTTTCTGCCTGTGGAATGGCCTAGTTCAGTCGATTCACTATACTTTCACTTAAAAATGTCAGTGCAGGCAGTGATAATAGCTTCTTCAGGCCACTTTGAAGAAACATTCAGCCAGACCACACGTTAATGTAGCCTGCCTAATTATGCACACTTCTTATCCCATGCCCCAATTCTTCACCTATTTAAATTTAAACTTTCTATTAGCATCCCAAAGACAAATCTGAAATTACTGGATCCCACTCTCTTGTCCTTGAAAGTCATGTGGTTACATGAATTTCTGTTTTTCACCATCACTAGTCTCTTGAGTTGTCATTTGGAATTGGTGACTCAGCCTCGTCTGTTTGACCTAGCTGTTTTCTCTAAAACTCTGATCCCAGCATGTGACTCTACTACTTGGCAAATACTCTTAAGTTTGATCCAGTGGGCCTTTTTCTGATATCCAGTATCCTCAGTTCTTAGGAGTCATTCCTACTTAGGGGTCAAAGATGCTTACTATGTTCCAAGTATATATTTCCTTAGCCTTTGCCATTTACTTTGTCGGTTTTCTAGTGTCTATCATCTAATGACTTCTGTTTTGTCACAATATCCACTACCTAGGGAGTTTTCTAATTCTTCAGTCAGTGCCTGCCCAGCATTCCCAAGATGATGTATGATAGCTCTGGTAGAAACCAGGATTCTGAGAAAGCCCACCCAGCAAGTTCATTTTATGCTTTTGTTTGAGATATATGAGTGCTCTGCCTGTGTGTATGTCTGTAGAGCACATGCATAGTTGGTGACCAGGTGTCTAAGGAGGCCAGAAGAGGACATTATTCAGATTCTAGGGGCTGAAGTTATAGATGGTTGTGAGCCACCATGTGGATGCTGGGAATTAACAGTGATGCTCTGTGAAAGCTCCAGTGCTCTTAAGGATTCAACCATTTCTGCAGCCTGGATATCAGAACGCTTATCTCTAACACTCTTATCTTTGGCCTTGTCCCTAACTGGTCAAGGATGGAAGGATTAAAAGTCCAAGCTCTTTAGGAATGGCATCCATACTATTTGAAAGTGGACCTTCTTGTCATATTCAACTAAATTTCCTTTTTTTTTTTTAAAAAAAAAAAGACAATCTCCACTTGGTACAGTGTTGGGGAGCTGGATAGACACTAATGCTGCATTGATGATGCAAGGCTCTTTGCAGCATGTCTGCAGCTGGGTGCACTCCTGTGCCTGATGCAAGGCTCTTTGCAGCATGCCTGAAGCTGGGTGCACTTCTGTGCCTCCTGCTATCTTAAGCTTCACATACCTCCAGAATCTTAGACAAATTACTCTGTCTCTCTGGATGCCATCGCTCACACCTATGTCTCCAAGAAGACAATAGGATGAGAGTGCCAAGTGTTGATGACTGCATAGATGTCCAGAGCCTGGGAAATTAGAGGTAGAGAAGAAAACGGAACAGTTGGCCCACGGGCAGGGCAGCAATGAGACGTGCACTTCACATCTCTAACCTGGCATTGTTAATGTTACTAGATTCACAAAACTGTTTTGTCCCACCCATTTGTTAAATTGATTATAGTAAAAAATCAGTTTGTGTTCACTCATTCCTTGTGAACTAAGACCCTGGATTGAAACAGCTTTAATCCTATGCACACGCTGCAGAGTAGGCTCTCTTCTTAATTTGCATATAAGGTACTGAGGCTGGGAGATGTTCAGAAACTGATCCTATATGGCAGTGTAGCCCTGAGGCTACTGGAAGTCAAGCATAGGACTGCTGTCTTCAGTCTCCCCAAGCCTCCACACACTCTCTGAGCTTTCTAGGCTTTTTCTTGATTTGAGTCAATCATGCCTTGCTTTTATTCCCAAGCTATACTCATGCCTGTGACACCTACTCCAAGAAACTCCTCTTCATGTGTCTACACAGCCATGTCCCCGTTTGCTAGGCTCAGTTTGTGTCCCTCCTACCTCATGAATCTCTCTGAGTCTCACTCTCTACCCTTGTTATTTTATTCTGACCTCATGGCATTCATCTATAACACTAATAGCTGTCCTGTGATCACACTCTCAATTATGGTCAGTATGCCTTCCCCACAGAGAGTAAAAGCCCATTGGTAGCACAGCTTTCATTATTTCATCCTGTGTTTGTCTACAGCCCAGGGCTGGGGACTTAATAACAGTTTAGATAGTGTGCTATGAGGAATTTCAAAAATGGAAACTTTGATCATATTGGTCAGTCACTTTTTCCAAGAAATAGTCATAACCCTGTTCCCTATGACACTCCTGTATCTATCACAGAAGCTAGAAACTGAAGAGCCACACTAATTCACAATGGTTTCCAGTCACATTTCATGGCCAATATCTGAGTCTTCTCGGTTTTGCCCAGACATGTCCATCTCTGACTTCTTCCTCTCTCCATTCCACTGTGACTCTCATGGGCTAGAGGTCACCCTCTTGGATCATGACAGCAGCCTTTCCATTGAGGATTTCCTATCACCAACCACATACGCAGCCTCAATGCAATAGACGGAAACACCCTTAATGTGCCAGCTTCACTCGCTCCTGTGCTCTAAGATATTTCACATCTAATAGTTACACTTAGACGTGCTGCAATCACCAAGCCTCAAATACAAGTCCCCACAATGTAATGCATTTTAATTACCTTTCTGACTTTATAGTCCACCACTCTGAGAGTTGTCATTTGAGTTACTTAACTGAGGGTTGAGTAATGTTTCTTTTGTGTCCTGGGTTTGTTCCCTCATATTGTCCAGGGGTGATAAAAACACCAAGCCCGAGAAGGGCACAGATAGACAGAATAGAGTGTTGGATATCAAAATGCCTTAGTGTGACAAGTTTTCTTCATATTAAGCTGTGATTTAAAACCCAAAGAGAGCTGGCCAACTCTAAATTCCCCTTCCCAGAAAAATCTGAGGCCTCTAGTAACAGGCCAGTGAACACACAGATAAATTCTTCTTTTATCTATTTTTTTTCAAGACAGAAATATGAAAATAAAGAGTTGCCAATAGAGGTTGGTATTATGAATGCTTTATTTTACTATTATTAAAACGTTTCACTTCATTTAACTCATTGTTAAAGAAATGAATTAGTGACACCTTTTCCTGTTGTTGTATGTAGACCCCAGGAGGAGCAGTGTAGGTCCAAGTAGCCTGCCATCATATTATGTACTTACCATCCACTAATTTTCATTCAAGAGAAAGTTATTTCACTTTTCTGGGTCTCAGTCGCCAGGTTTAGTGGGTAGCAATAGGGAGGAAACATACTTTGAAACCCATGCTCTAGTCATCTTTGACGGCCACAGGCTGAAGTTGATGGTTTGTGTTGGGCTTCAGCAGGAAAGCTTGGTGCTTTGAGCATGTGAGGGCTGGTGAAGTGGGGATCACATGTCCTACAGAAAGGCTGAGCACAGCAGCAACAGACTGCAGAATGGGACAAATAAGTGAGAAGGATGTACAGATGGTCTGGGGCCAGTTTCTCCCTGGGGAGCAGCGCAGAAAGAATGTGAGGTAAGACACATGTAGGTGTAACTTTTAGGCCAGGTATAATTGAAGAGAAGAGATAGATGAATCTATTCCCCTCAGACTCTGGAGACAGGGATTTTTTTCTGGGAGCAAAAGTGGTTCTCAAGGAGCTCTCCTCTTTTGATAGGCAGAGAGGGAAGCTTATGTGCTTCTGTAAGGAGTCTTTGGTGGCAATAGTGACAAGATGATAAGGGGTCATGGCTGGCAATGTCCTGAGTACTGTGGAGTCTCCTGGGAAAGGGGCATCTCTGTGGAATTTTTTTAAATCCCTGAGCTAAGTGAGTTTTCTTCTAGGCCCTCTTCTTATACTTGACCTTATTATTGCTGTAGATCAGACCAGAAACCTGCAGCCATGACTTACAGGACTCCACATCTTGTGGAGAGTTCCCACTGTACTGAGTTTCTTGAAGTGGGTCTAAGCAGAAAGAGATCCTGAATTAATCCAACTATATGCTGGTGTTCCAGCTGCCAAAATATATACATTTGGGGCTCCTTTCCGAATGGAACAGAAAGATTCTCAGCTCTGTGCAAAAGCCTCCTCTCTCTATGCCAAGCAGAGAAAGGGAAGAAGGAGGGGACTCACAAACCTCTCTTACTCAGCATCATTATTAGGTTCATAAAGTGGTATGGAATACAATACAGAGGAAAACCTTGTTGGGAGCAGACGTCCTAACTCTTTCATCTCTGAAAATCCTGATTCCTATTTTTGAAGAGTGGAAACTTCTGGGCTCTTGTTCAAAGTTTTTTTTTTTTTTTGGCTCAGTGGTCTCATTCCCAAAGCAAGGATTACTGGATTGTCTACTTTAAAACATGATATAAAAATGGAACGTGATTACACACGTATTTACAATAGCTAAGATGCAGAAGCCAGCCAAGTGGCCACTGGCAGATGAGGGGATGAAGAAAATGTTATAACTTGAAATAAAATATTATACAGTCTTAAACTTAAAAGGGGATTCTGGCTTAAATAACAACTACAAGGACATTTTGCTGAGTAAATTAAACCAATCACAGACAGGACAAATACTGTGAATCTACTTATATACTGTACTTAACGCAGACAAACTCGTAGAGTCAGAGTAGTCGTTTTCAGGTACCGGGGCTGAAGAAGTAGGGAGCAGTTGTCTAAATAGGTATTCATGTCACACATGCATGCTGGGCAAGTTTAAGATACTTGCCACACAGCATGGTGCCTTCATTGAACATGACTGTAGCATCCACCTAAATGTATGCAAAGTGCATGCTTAGTGTTTTTATAGACAACATATGCTGGAAACTTGTACCCATGATTATTATCAGTGTCAAAATCACCCAAGATGAAAATGGTAAGCAAGGGCCTCTACCCAGTACACCCCGGAGTCATCATGCTAGTGCCTTGTAAAACACTGCATGTATTATGTAGGTCAGGATCTCTATCGAAAGTGACTCTGTAGCCACATATTCAACATAATGGATTCTGAGGGAGGTGGTGACTCCCAGAAGATAAATAACCGAGTCTGCACTGTCAAGGTGGCCCCGAGCATTAGTCTCCATCCTGCTGCAGATCTTCCCCAGGAGGAGATGCTGCCTTCAATCCCTGAAGCCTCACAGTACAGCTGGAGAAATGTTCTAATTGAAAGGAGCCCAGGAGCTTTCAAATAGCACAGGTGTCTCCTGCTACTGAAACAGATTTTGATTTGTGAAGGGTCTTCTCCAGTGGCAATCATAAGTTTGTTTCCTGACAGTCAATTTTAGAAAAGCAGAAAGCCAAAATCCACTTACATTTAATAGGAAACACATTAAAAACTAGTAATGAGTATTTCTGTTCCTTTTTTGCGTTGTAAGAATATTAAGACAAAGTTTCTTTTATTGGGGAAATTACCTTGGTAAATGAGGCAGGAGAATGAGCAGATTTGCATTTTGTTAAATAAGGTGTTTCCTGGAAGTATTGTGTTACTAGAATAGAAAGCACAATAGAGGAGAAGTCAGAGCTGCCAGCCGTGTGAAGCAGGCAGTGGCTGTGACAATGGGGATGACATACAGTGGCCCTGTAGTGTGACACTAGTTTCCCTTCCCATCCTGGGGCGCCTTCCACAGTTCTTTCAGAAGCCTTGGAGATGGAGTTCCTTCCCTTCTAGATGCAGTAGCCCTGACTTGTTGGACCTTTATCCCTATATCTTTACAACCCTCAGCACCCACTCATTGCCCCCCTTTTGTTTCATACTACTGTTCTTTTATTGAGGTCCTCCCTGACCACAACATCTGTCCATACCTGGCCTCTCAGCTTTCATTGATCTCATCTCTTGGGGATGTTCTTCATGCACACCCATTGGCATGATCAAAACATCATCGGGATCTGTTACATCTCTGACATCCATGAATTCACATAGCAATGGCTATTCATTGTCATCAGACTTGCTATCAATGGTCGATGACTCTAAATGCACATCTACCCATCCATTCATCCATCATTCATCCATCCATGCCTCCTGAAGTCCATTTATTTTGCTATGTACCTTAAATCTCTGGTCCTGGTAGACAAACTTAACTTTCTTATCTCATTATCACTCAATTGTTATTTTGCTGTCTACTGACATTAGAAGAAACATTATCTACATGTCTGTCATCAACACATATTTATATGTATGCTGCAACAGTGCTTGACAATCCAGCCATGTTCCTCTTATCTAGTCACTGCTGTCTAGTCCTTTTCTAAACATCTACCTCACAATTCTTTCTTTCCTTTCACGCCTTTCTGTCTTTCTGTTCTCTCCTTTCTCCTCTGTCAGCAGAGGACCTCACTGGGTCAGGCATCATTAGATAATAAAAGTCACCAAACAGGCAGTGGAGGTAATGTGGTCCTTTTTATTATTTTATTTTATTTACACCTCCCCTAATGCAGGAGAAATAGCATCCATATGCTAAACGAACAGGTAACACTGCTAACTGGGTGTTAGGTGCTGTGCTCAGCATTTGCCATCTGTCACTACGCCCTCATAACCATGGCAGATTATGTCCATGTTTTAAGCACAGACTCTCTTCAGCACTACACAGAGGATAGGAACTGCCATTCCCCTATGCTGCTATTTGACTACTCCTTCCTTCTCGTTTCCCTTCTTTTTGCATCCTAATTCTGTGTCATATCTGTTGGTACTCAGGAGCTCAGAACTGAACGATAGTTGCCCACCTTTCTGAACAGTCTCATTAATGGGGAGAGCAATTAGGAAAGGACCAGGTTTTCATGTTTCTATAATAGGTTCAAAGGAGAAAAGTCTCATTCTAAACACTTATCTGCCCTCCATCATTCTTGCTTATTTAGAAAGGTCATTTAATAGAGGCTCAATGATACCTTCTGTGTATGGTGGATGGATTTCCCTCAAAAGACCAAAGCCACATTTTTGACAAGCTAACAAGGCAACAGGTAGAAGGGGACACTGCTACAGCAGGGCCTGATGCTATCTGGCCATCCAAGAAGTGTCCCTTTGTGTAATCTATCTTCTCTCCCTTTGCTCACACCCTAGTATCTGTCAGCCTTCTAATGTTCCCAGGGAGTGGGTGATTCTGCTGAGAGGTTTATCGCCCAGTTGAACCTGCTGGCTCCCTGGGTGTCTGCATGATTTCTCCCTGTCCCAATGGCAGGGCCCTTCAATCATTCTTTCTCTGTGTTTGCAAGTGTCAGCTACAAATCCCAGCAGACTCTTTAAAGTGTCCGTGTGTGCAGGGCACCTTGTTAGGAAGATACATTGGTTGTCAACCTCACTGATAGCTCCACCTGGAGAGGTGAGTGACCTCACAGAGGAGCCTGGGCCAATGTGGTTTAAGTCTTCATCATCCAGAACTGTGAAAAAAAATGCTAAAAGCTGGCCAGAGCAGGCAAGGTTCGAGATCAGGAAAAGGCAGGTTTGAGAGAAGAATGTCTCTGCCCAGCCAGAGTCATGGAGTCAACTTCTCTTTCCCCTATCTCCACTGTAGACTTGGGTCCAAACAGGCTACCAGAAAGGTGTCTCAGTCATGACTCAAATATGAATAAAAAAAGCTACTGTATACTCTAGGAGATAGCTACGTGAATATTTCTGTGCACTTTGACTGCCCCACTTAAAATACATCTTGTATATTTGTTTACATATATTCATATATTATTGGCTAGATTACACATGAGATAGAACATGTAGTTTTTTTCTTTCTGAGTTTGTATGATCTTACTTCATATTATGTATTCTAAGTCTGTTAATTTACTGCAACTTTTTAAATTCATTTTTCTTTAGAGTTGAGTAATATATATCATATACGTATACATATGTATTATACTACAATACAATATACATCATATATAACATATTTTGGTATATGCAAATATGTAGTATATAAGAGATATATTATATATGATATATTCATATCAAAACTTTAAAGCAGCAATAAAAAGAAAGAAAAGAGCAAGAGACGCTGAACAAAAGAGGATAAGGAAGCACAGAATTCAAGAAAGAGTCTTAAAAGAGGGTGCAAAGCTAATGGTTTTTCTAGCTCTATTTCTACCATGGAATTTTGTTTGGGGAGGTGGACAAAAGCATAGAGTATATGCAATATTGAAGTGAGAATTTATTGTGAAGCTCCACAGCTTCTGTTCTGGTTGCTTATACAAACTACATTGAAGTTCAGTGAGTACTTTGGGTCTGGCTAATTTTTGTGTCTGACGTTTTTATAATAAAGTTTTTAGATTTATATGCATATTATTTATCTTTATAAAATAACAATTTTTTTTCTTTATCTAGAAGTTTTTCAGTGAAACAAAGAAGCAAAAGTCTAAGGAATCCCCTAAACCATCATCCTAATCGCCCAAAGTATTTATATAGAAAAGTATTTATTGTACTTTCCAGGAATATTTTGTCACTGTTTTTGGTAGTTTTTGTACTGTCCTCCTGTGCTAACCTTTCTCAGATGATTCAGAGCCTTAAGAGTTCTTAGGGGCCCCTGAAGACATCAGAAAGAGAGCTGCTGCAAGAGGCTTGGGGAACCTCCAGGCCACCTGACAGAACGCTAGAGCACCTCAGTGCCTGGGAGCTCCTGAGAGCACCTGGCCCACTCCTTTCTTCTACTGTAGCATAGGGGAACACGCACCCTGCCACGGAGGTGTATCCCATAGATGACAGGTACTGATTGGTACAAGTATACAGAGGATTCAGGATGCATGTCTAACTGGCACAAAAGCATTACCTAAAGACATACAAATCTTAGTCTACAATATAAAGTTTCTATGACCCACAGGCAAAAGCAAGTGCTAAGGGCAGTGGCTTATTTATCTGCTTCCTTTCCTGCCCAGATATTTGAAGCCAGAGACCTCTAAATCAAATTTAATAAACCTCCTTTCTTCATAAGTTATACAGCTTCAAATATTTTTATATCAATAGAATCTAGTATATACACATGAAATCAGACTGTATGTCCATCTCTGTTAGAAAGATGGTTCATGAATACACGGCACATAGTTTCAAGAAGAAAATCATGGTGTAAGTGTTCAGTGTACTGAAAGGCCTGCAGCAGCATTGCAGGGTAGCATGTGATGGCCACCCGGCATCACTTTTAACTGTTTACATCATCTCAACTCAAGGTCCGGATGTCCTGCTCTCTGCTTCTAGGCTGTCAGTGGAGAAAACAACACCCCCATAAAGGGAGGCTATGGCTCAGCCCAGGGGAGCCACTCCTTCACCTCCAGAATATTTCTGTAAGGCCTGAAAGAGAAAGAGAAGACAAACAAACGTGAAAGCAGGACTATCAATGTTTTATAATGTAAGATTCAGGGAACAATTTGATCCCAGTTATGTCTGAGATGCTCTGAAGAACAATGACTGCTCCTCCTCTGGTCCTGAGAGTCTGACAAGATCAGCAATCCTAGGGTTCAGCTCGTTTCAAGATGGAACAGACAATAAATTGATTTACATCACTGCAATGAGAAAGTATCATAGTTTTGGAATTTGTTTTTTGCAGCATCTCTCTGGAAGGGTCCCCATAAATCTTCTCTATCCAGGTATCTCTATCCCTTCTGATTTCCTGAGGTCTCAGGATGAAATATGTACTATTGAATGTATGAAATGGGGAAACACAGTCCAGTCTATGTGTCCAGATCTCTTGTGTGTTCTGTGTGTAGACAGAAGCATCAGGCTTTCATGTAGAAGAGGTTATTCATTAGTTTTTGCATTATATTTGCATTTCTGATGCTGTATCTGACAGATTTATTAGTAGTAGTAGTAGTTTTTCAAGACAGGTTTTTCTCTGTAACTTCAGAGCCTGTTCTGGAACTAGCTCTTGTAGCCCAGGCTGACCTTGAACTCACAGAGATATGCCTGCCTGCCTGCCTCTGACTCCTGAGTGCTGGTATTAAAGGCACACACAATTGCCACCTAGCCAGAGTAATTATTTTGAGGTAAAAGAAAAAAATCTAAGTAGCAGTATTTTCAATACTGAGTCCCAGTAGAGCTAGCTGACATATAGCGTTCCTTGAAAGAATGTTCATATAAACAGTTTGGCTAATGGACACCTAGAGTATCAGAAGGTGAGTCAAGGGAAGTCAAGCCGTACTGAGATTTCCAAACAAGAGATGTTAAGTTATGGGGAAAGAAACTAAAATAAGTCCCGTCTCAGCTTCTGACCATGGCCTGTATTTCACACCAGCCTAAGTATGAGCCCTTCCCCATGGCCCCCTCTGCCCACAGAAGCCTTTTATACTTATTGAACCTTTCTTATATGTGTCAAAATGCTGGAAGTTCTTGAGTTGCAGAAAATAGAAGTATTTTCAATTTTCATCCTGCTCCTTCGAGGTTATCTCAACAAAATTGGCAAAAAAATGAAAAGTTGGCATGGATTGCTTTTTATACCACATATGGGTCATTACCAAGAATGAAAAAGAAATTGATTATGTACTGTGTCCAAATAAATACCAATAAATTTCATCCCAAATGAATGTGAGTCCCTAGAGATCAGATTTTCTGTTTATAGTGTCCTGGCAAGAACCTTGGTGAACCACACGAGGCAATACTGTATTGCTGTCTGACCTCATCCTTAGAAACAGCAGTCAACATGGCCCCTGAAGTGTCCATCGGCTGTCCTTGTAGTGCTTCTGGCCTGTTGCAAAGTACTAAGGAACTTAGTATGATGCCATTATCCTCATTCTGAATGCTTCTTTCTCCCTCCTCCTTACCCCTGACTCCCCAGTTAGGACAGTCAGAAGATACTCTTCAGTTCTACTTCAGTGAGAATTAGTATGCAGGGATCAGTGAGTGGGCCTGGACCAAGGCAGGGAACGGTCTTTGAGGAAATAGAGCACAGAATGCAGTAACTGAAGATCCAGGGAAAGGACAACATGGACACACCAGGGGAACAGGGTAAATATTTGTGAGATGAGAAGGAGGAGCAAAGTGGAGTAGCTAGGGATGTTGGTAGATGCTAAGAAGATAAAATAGATGAAGAAATAAATGTCTTCTAGAGAGAGAAAGCAGAAAAGTGTGGAAGATAAGGCATATCTGTGTGGAAAGTAGAAAAAAAGACACACATGAAAAAATCCACTAGAGGATGAGTAGGAAGTGCTGGCAGAGGAAAGGAATCATACCCAACTGTGCCCTTAAGAACTCTGGGCAGAGGCTCTGGCAGCTTTTGGAAAGAGCACAGCTCAGCATTTTGAATAAATCTATCTATGTTTCTCTCAGCTAAGAGAACTTCCTGGCCTAGTTAAGTAGTCAGTCAAGTAGGAGACAATGGAATTTCCAGACTCGTGAAGAGATACTTGTATGACATATCTGGCCTTGTGATGGAGGAAGGTCATCTTTTTATCTGTTGTTTCAATGGTTAAGTAATAAAGAAACTGCTTGGCCTCTGATAGGGTAGAATTTAGATAGGCAGAGTAAACAGAACAGAATGCTGGGAGAAAGAAGCCGAGTCAGTGAGTCGCCATGATTCTCCCACTCCAGACAGATGCAAGTTAAGATCTTTCCTGGTAAGCCACCTCGTGGGCTACACAGATTATTGGAAATGGGCTAGTTCAGGTGCGAGAGTTAGCTGAGAAAAGGCTAGATATAAAGCTAAGCAGTGTTTAAAAGAATACAGTTTCTGTGTAATTATTTTGGGGCATAAGCTAGCCATGTGGGTAGCCGGGTGCCAGGGATGCAGCCCCGCCACTCCCTATCACAACAGAGTGGCGCCAAGCATGGTAATGAACTCCACATAAAACCTGAGAGAGCTTAATTTTAATCAGAGAAAAAAACAGAGTTTAACACAGCTTTTGGCTGTTAGTTGGTGGCGTGCTGTAGAGAGATTTCCTGATTCGGCAACAGCAGCAGAAAAAAATGCATTTTAAAGCGCAGCTTCTTGGGGCTGTGCTGCCAGCCTGAACTCTGGCTTTAAAGCATTTCAATGGCTTTTATGGGACTGGATGTTTGTGTTCCCACTTGGGATCGGAAGGAGAGGGCTCTGAGACCGTGCTGATGGCTCAGCGCTCCCTGCCTGCACCTGGGCAGCCAGCTGAGGCAGGCGGGAGAGCATGGTGGATTCCTGCCGCCATACAGAGACAGGTTTTCAGACTGCGCAGTGCTCTGCGTGTCAGATTTGGCTGTAACTTGGATGAAAAGAATTTCTGTGCTGCACGTTCAGTCTCAGATTTAAAGTGCTGAGTGCCGCTCCTACCTGACGGCCCCAGAGCTAGCACAAAATGTTACATCCTCCATTTTGAAATTTTCCTGACTCAGCAGCAGGAAAAAACTGGCTGTTTTAAAATGCTGTCTTTCTGGGCTGTGCCACTGTTGTGATCTCTGTCTGGCTCCTGTGGGAGACAGAGCTTTTGAATGGAGCATTTGGAGTAAAGTACTATGATTGGTTTGATGGCAACTAGACTCGCTGTATGCCTAAAAGGAAGTCATTGTGTGCTGTGGCTCAGAGGCACAAGCAGCTCCACCACGCTACTGGTGCAATGTGCAAGAATCAGAGGCACAATCAGCTCCGCCATGTTGGACTGGGCGGGGCAAGGAGGCAGTACCTTTTTTTTTCACCTAGGAATTGTCACAGCTTAGATTCTTAAGTGCTTAGTGATTTAAAGGCGCAAAACAAAGTGCACCTGGATAGTAAAAAACAAAAAAAATTACAGATTCACAATAAAACAGATTCAGACACTGTTGGATGAATGTACGTAGGCTTAGGAGAGAGAAGAAAAAGAATATAGAGAATAAAGTTAATGGTTTAAAAAAAGGGTAAAGTCTTTAAAGAGACAGAGTATTGATAGTTATAGATTAAGAGGAATAAAGAAAAATAAGCCACATAAAAATGGAAAATTCACAGAGAGTCTGGATTCTTTGTGTTATTGTGTTTTCTTTAAAATGTTTGACTGTGAAGGAGCTAAGTACAGAGAGACATTTCATTATATGGGCTGCCAAGTGGAACCAGAGCGGATATCATGAGGGTATGATTTCAGAATTTGGGTCTAAGGATACGATGCTTTGGAGAGGGTCTTCTTTTGTTTTCACAGAGGACCAGACCCTATGGATTGCATCTATCCCAATATGGTATGTTAGAGCACGCCCTTCTGAAAGGTTGCTATGAACACCCTCAAAAAATCACTTCACTCAACTGCCAACTGAGATGAACCTGACACACAGGTTACACCCTAAACAATCTGATTAACAGCGCCCCCATTCAGCAGGAATCAGTTTGGAGAGAAAAACTGCGCCCATGTTCCCAAAATATTGTTTATAAATGTTCTTTTACATTTAAAGGGGGAAATGATATAGGTATGAATAAT
>NC_022012.1:20109215-20114685 GCF_000317375.1 Microtus ochrogaster
GTCTTTGTCATTTCTAGAGTTTGAAGTTTCTTAGTTCTTGTTTACTTAGGTAATATTATATCCTTCTGGAGTCTTTGATGGAGTTGAAGAATGGATAGGCAGTTATAGTTTTCCATTGTTATGTCACATGCTCCTCTGAGTTGATGTCCTCACCCGGACATAAGAATAAAAATGTTCATTTGCAGGCTCATTGAGAATATTAGAAATAAAAAAGGCAATGTTGAGTGAGTTTGAATGAAAATGTCCTGCTTAGACTCATAGGTAGTGGCATTATTCGAAAGGTTTAAGACATATAGCCTTGTTAAGAGTAGGTAGGACTTAGAATAAGTGTGTCACTGGGGGATGGGCTTTGTCATTTCAGAAGCTCAAGCCAGGCCCAGTGTTGCTCTCTCTTCCTGCTACCTGCAGATACAGATACAGAACTCACAGCTATCTCTCCAATACTATATCTTCCTGCATGCTGCCATGTTCTCTGCCATAATAACAGGGGACTAACTTAAGAACTGTAAGCCAGTCCCAAATAAATGTTTTCCTTACAAGAGTTGCTGTGGTCATGGGGTCTCTTTATAGCAACAGAAACCCTAACTAAGTTAAGTGACATAGGATATTTATCTTGAAAGAAAATATGTTAGCTACTGTTAACTGTTTTCATAGAATCTATCCACTAGATCAGACACATTCACATAAGGTGATTTATTTATGGTAAACTTGGATAATCAAGAGAAAACTATTTTCTTAAAGTTTTTGCTAGGCATGCTAGAGAACACCTATAATCTAAGTAAGCTGGAACTTGAGGCAGTAAAATGGAAGTTTGAGGCCAGTAAAAGTCTGAAAATCAAGGACTGGAGGAAAAGCTCACAGATCAATGCTTAAGAGCTTGCTTAAGGAGCATTCTGGTTTCAGTTCTAAGCATCATTTTAAAATACTTTTTCTAGATTATTGTATTTTTATATGACACACACATACTGACACCACATGTTGCCATAGTCTGCATCCCCACAAGCATGATGCCACCTCTTACTAGATAACCCATATGATAGATGCTGCTGGTTATGATGCTGCTCTGCCTCAAACTGGAAGCAAATGAGATGAGAGATGACCACCCTTACCAAGGACACTGGGCAGACGTCAAGCACTGGGAAGTGTTGAGACGATTTACTGAAGTCATCATTAATGTTAAGGATTGATCGTTTAAATTTTTATTGCAAACACTACTGATGTTCATAGTAAAGACAGTAGAAGTAGGACCATTTGACTCTTCAATTGGCAGTCATTAGATATTTCCTTGTTTCCCTGGATGTTTGCAAAACGTAAATAGTTGGCAAATAGCTAGGCAGACCAGCTTAATGCCAGCATCAGTTTCCTGAGACACCGTAATAAAACTACAGTGGTGATGACAGCTGATTGCCCCAGGTCCTGTCCTAGGCCAGGACAGTTTGAAATAGTATCTGGTCTTTTGATATAATATGCACCAATATTCTCTAGATGACCCTGTCACTGTTTTTACCTAAACTAGGAAAGCACTTTCCCTGGTGAGCTAGCGTAGGAACCGCCATAACAGGTACCAAGAGGCTAGTCTGTGATTAGTCAAAATCATTGCCTTTAATGGGTGTAATGAGTACTAAAAATTAAGGCTATCATTGGTACAAAACAGAAGGATTTAATTGGTTTAAAATGCAAGCCTCAATAGCTATAATTGCTGCTAAAATGCAAGTCTGTGATTGATCCAAACAAATGACTATAATTGACCAAAACCTTTGATAAAATCCAACATACCTTCATGATAAAAGTCTTAGAGAAAGCATGGCTAGAGGAAACATACCTGAACAAAATAAAATCTATCTGAGAAAACAACAGCTAGAATCAGCCTAAATGGAGAAAAACTTGCAACAATCCCACTGAAATTAGGAATGAGACAGGGCTGCCTGCTCTTCACACTGCTTTCCTATATTGTGCTAATAGCCTACCTGGAGTAATAAGGAAATTAAAGAAATAAGAAATCAAACTATCCTTATTTGAGGATGACATGATACTATACATATCTCCAAAATTCTACCAGAAAACTTATAGGAATAACAAACAAGTTCAACCATCTGACAGGGTACAGAACCGATTTGCATAAATCAAAAGTTTTTCTATATACTAACAACAAATATACAGAGAACGAGACCATAGACAGCTCTTCCACTCACAATAGACTCAAATAAAATAAAATATTTAGAAATAAACCTAAACAGAAAGGTGAAGGACTTTTCCAGTGCAAATTGAAACCTCTGTAGAAGGAGATAAAGACGCTCAAAAGTGGAAGTACATCTCATGCCCATGTTAGTAGAATTGATGTTGTGAAAATGACCCATTTTACCAAAAACCACTCATAGATTACAAAATCCATTGGATTTAGTGAAATTCAATCAAAATCCCAGCTCTTAAAGTATATAAGCAGGCGGCTGCTCATATTCACTTGGAACAGCTGATAGACATACATCCTCCTGTACTGCTTCCCTGATTTAGCAACATCAAGTGCAATGAAAGCATCTCTCAGATGGTTCTTTCTTGCCTATTATTAGTGGTGCAGTCTTAACTGGTATCATGAAGAAAGACGCAGCAGGGACATCAGAGGAATAGTGAAGACAAAGGAACCACAGCAGTGGTGACTGCTGCTAACAGGCCAAAGAGATGGGCAGTTGAAGTGTGGCCAGGGCAGGAAGGAGGAGAGTAGAAGAAACAGATGGTGATAGAAGGCAGAGAGTTGAGGCCAAAGAGGAGTACAAGGTTGTAAGGGTCCAAAGAAGAGAAATCAGAGCCTGCTAACAGAGAAGTCCTCAAACCCTGTCATATCTTTAGGATTTATAGTTTCAAACCAGGACTGAGGGTTCTAACATGGCCTGCTATTGAGAACTGAGGAATCCCAACTCCTAGACCGACACAAGAGCTATAATAGTAACTGGTTTCAAGGATTGAGAATTCATCTTCCTGAGTCCACACAAGAGCTGTAGCACCCACAGGGCTAAGAATCCTGATACCTAAGGGCTCTGTGAGAACTGCAATGCAATAGGAAGATGCCATGTGCTCGTGCCCACTGTGAATGCTTGCTGCTGCCCAGCCCTGGAGAAGATGGAAGTTTCCCGAGGTTAGCATTTGATGACCTGCTTGCTGATGCACAGTTTCCATTCATATAGAACGAAAGGTTGCTTAGTCAGAGCAACTGCTATCAGATATCCTCCTCCTGATGAACTGAGACCATTCATTCCACTGCTTAAGAGCATACCCTCTCAAGGAGAGTGACATGAAGCTTAAGTGTTTGTAAGGGGCTATGGCACGGCTAGATCACAGATATGAGTTCATACAGTATAACCCTTATTGGACACAAAAAAAGCCACACATATTTGCATATTCCTTGAGTCAGTTCCACTTCTTAGTCTCAGTGCAGAATATGTTTCGTAAAGAGATCAGTTCATAATGCATCAATGTCACTGGCCCAGTGCAATTCCATTTTTGCACATTGACTGGTTCTCACAGTGGATCTCTTTTGAAGCCATAAGTATTCTCCCTTGGTGCAAGATTCAGCAGAGTATGGATTGTTAGACATAGCTCTTTTCCATGCACTGGTATATTGGGTCATTCCCCACCCCACTCTGTGGGCCCTCCAGTGAGAAATTTGGTCACATATTCAATAATCTTGATTTCCACAGTCTAATCTTCATTCACTTTGTTCCTTGAGATACATTAGAAGCCACCTCCCTGCAGCTATCTTTCATTTGGCAGGATGTGCAGTCAGGAAAGGAGACTTTCATATAGATCACAGTTGGGACCTTCAAAGATAAAGGGACGTCCAAGCTCAGAGAATTGCCTTTGTTTAGCTTGTGTATATAGACTGGAAACTTTACAGAACAGGAGGAGAAAAACAATGGGAGAAGATAAAGAAACAGATGCAGAAAATTACATAGTGGAGAGTTCATTTCACCCTCGGATCTAGTCCCGTGCTTGCTGTGGGTTTTCTTCTGAACCCTAAAGGGAACACCAAGTCTGGAACTCAGATGTCCTGGAAACATATGCTTAAAATTTAATAGAAGACAGTACAGCAGTGAGGGTTGGAAAGAATATAACAAGATCGATAAACTCCAGCAATAGCTGAGCCTCAGAGATGTTCTTAGCCAGGTGCTTGGCTGCCATAGAAACCTTACTTTTGCTACTGTTTCCTGGTGATCAGCCTCCATCTCTCAGGCGAGTTCTATGTGGCATTACCAAGCACATGTCTCATACCATATTCCAAAGAGAGGCAGAAATAGAAAAGAAAAAAACTGAAGTAAGGACCCTTACTGGTCAAGGTTGAGTTGACAGGCTTAGAAACAGTCTGAAACATTACATTTGTTCTTATTCTAGCCACCTGTTTGGCCCACTGGTGAAAGGACTGCTTTGCAGAACCAGAGGTAAGGATACAATATCCTTCTCTAGGTAGGCTGACAGATGTTAGAGGTGTTTTAGTCACTATTCTATTGTGGTGAAGAGACACCATGACCATAGCAACTCTTACAAAGCAAAGCATTTGACTGGAGGCTTGCTTACAGATTAGGAGGCTTAGTCCACTATCATCCTAGTGGGGAGAGGCAGAATGGCACCAGGCAGCACAGCATGGAGCTGGAGAAATAGCTGAGAGCTAAATCCTGATTTACAGGTAGCACATATGGTGAGAGAACTAGGCCTAGCTTAGGTGTGGTGGTCTGAAGGAAAATCGACCCCATAGCGCTTTTAGGAGATGTGGGCTTATTGAAGTAGGCATTGCCTTGTTAGAGGAAGTGTGTCACTGTGGGGATGGACTTTGAGATCTTATAAATGCTCAAGCCATGTTCAGTGTGGGACAGCTCACTTCCTATCGCCTGCAAATTAAGATGTAGAACTCTCAGCTCTTTCTCTAGCACAATGTCTGTGTATGCTGCCATATTTATTTCTCACCATGAAGATAATGGACTAAACCTCTGAGACTGTAAGCCATCCCCAATTAAATGTTTTCCTATATAAGAGTCACTGTGGTCTTGGTGTCTCTTCACAGCAATAGAAAGCCTAACTAACACATTGGATTTTTGAAACCTCAAAGTCTACCCCTAGTGACAAACTTTACCCAATAAGGCCACACTACTCCAACAAGGCCACACCTCCTAATCCTCCTCAAATAGTGACACTTCATGATAATGAAACATTCAAATAACAAAGCATAAGAAAGCATACATGGATCTATAGAGGGTAGTTTAGTTATCTTCAGATACAAACCTACCAGGTTCTTTCTCCTTTGTCAACCTACCCTTTCTGGTACTGATTTCTCTTTTCCTTGTACATTATAATTACTGTTCAACCCTCATGTGTCTGTTCTTGCTGACCTTTGTATAAATGGGAGAGAGAGAAGGGGAGAGTAAGTATGTGTGTGTGTATGTGTGTGTGTGTGTGTGTGTGTGTGTGTGTGTGTGTGTGTGTG
>NC_022012.1:20114785-20138314 GCF_000317375.1 Microtus ochrogaster
AGAGAGAGAGAGAGAGAGAGAGAGAGAGAGAGAGAGAGAGAGAGAGAGAATGAATAGAGAGAATTAGTAACATCTGAAGACAGAGGTAGCCATTTGACCATCCTGGCTCAACTTCCTCTATCCATGCTATGACAGAATCCTTTAAACTTAGATCTCAAGTGACTATTCCTGGCATATCATCTGATATTTTCTCCATAGATTCTTGTATATGTTTATGAATCTTGTCACCTCTAATCATAGGTAACAGAGGTGCTTATATCCAGTCCAGTCCTTTCCAAATTTCAGACCCTCCTGTTTGTTTGCTTGTTCTCTTGGATGTCTCAAGAGATCTACAAGACAAAAGTTATTAAGAATTTATTATATACCATTCATCACTCTAAACATAACCTTTTCCTGAAATATCTCCCAACAAAATAAATGAATGAATATCTAGCCATTTGCTAGATGCAAAGACTCCTCCCTCACTGCTTTCTTGCTTTATTTTACCACATAACCCAATTCACTGATGAACTCTTTCTTTTTACTCATCCTTAAGATTTATGCATTTATCTCCATCTCTAGCAAACTTCTTGCCCAAACAGCCATCAAGTACCGACAGATTTCTGGGAAAATATATGTCTCTTTGGTCTAAAAACAAACATTTTTATCACATAGGCATGATTTTCATGATTTAAAAATCAATCATGCTGCTGATTACTTTGTTTTTAAAAAATTTCTAATTATATACATGCAAAGACAAAATCCTTCATGTTATTGATAAGTAGGAAGTGTGTATAGAGCTCTGTAAAAATCCAGAATCAGGGGTCTATTCAGCCCCAGAAACACCTGGGGTCCTTTCCCAGCAACATTCCAGCTAGAACAGTCTTCTCACCAATTCCCAGCACTTTCCTTCTCCCTGAGCAAGGATCCCAAGCTAAGTAGAAAACAGATATTTCTGGTTGTGAGGAATAACATCAATATTTCCATTTTGTTTATTTTTTCTTTTATTTTTCCTTTTTCCATTCAATTATTTACACTTCCTTCCCTCCTCCCAATCCCCTCCCACTCCCCCACACCCCCTCCTCCCTCTCCCATCCTGTTTGAGAATCCTGCTCTGTGGGAAGTCCAAGACCCTCCCTGCTACATCCAGGCCTAGGGAGCTGTGCATCCATATAGACTAGGATCCCCAAAAGCCAGAACATGCCATAAAAACAAGTCCCAGTGCCTTTATCAATGGCTTCTCAGTCAGCCCCCATTGTCAGCCACAGAGGGTCCGGTTTGATCACATGCTCATTCAGACCCGGTCCAGCTGGATTTGGTGAGCTCCCATTAGAACAGGCACACTGCCTCAGTTGGTGGACCAACCCTTTACGGTCCTGACTTCTTTGCTCATCTTCTCCCTCCTTCTGCCTTTCAACTGGATCTTGGGAGCTCAGTCTGTTCCTCTGATGACGGTCTCTGTCTCTATCTCCCTGTTTTTATTTATTTATTCTTCTTTCATATATTACATCCTAATCACAGTTTCCCCTCCCTCCTCTCCTCCTTGTCCTCCCTGTCACCTCCCCTCTTCCCTAGATCCACTCCTTTCTTCTGTTTTCCATCAGAAAAGAACAGGCCTTCCAGGTATATAAACCAAACAATGCATATCAAGTTGCAATAAGACTAGACATATCCCCTTATATTAAGGCTGGTTTAGGCAACCCAGGATGATGTAAAAGATTTCCAAAAGTAGGGAAAAGAGTAATAGACAGCTCCTGATCCCACTGTTAGGAGTCCAACAAGGGGACTAAGCTACAAAACCATAACATAAATTCAGAGGACCTAGATCAGATCCATGCAGACTCCCTGTTGTTGGCTAGGTCTCTGTGAGCCTCTATGAGCATGGTTAGTTGATTCTGAAGGTTTCTTGTGGTGTGCTTGACCTCTCTAGCTCCTACAGTCATTCCTCACCCTTTTCTGCAGGATTCCCAGAGCTCTGCATAATATTTGGTTGTGGGTCTCTACATCTGCTCTCATCATTTGCTGAATGAAGCCTCTCTGATGATAAATATGCTAGGCTCTGGTCTACAAGTACAGAAGACTATTATTAGGAATTGTTTCATTGATTTCTCTCTCTCTCTCTTTTTTTTTTTTTACCAGTTGTGTTTGGTTCTGTACTAGATCTCTAGGCTATTCATCCTTTGGTTTCTGGCTCTCTAGGAAATCAAGTATGGGCACCTTCTCATGACTGGCCATTCCCACAAGTTTTGTTCCACCTTTACCCCAGCTCATCTTGTTGGCAGGGAAAACTGTAGGTTCAATGTTTTGTGCTGGGTTGGTGTCCCAATTCTCCTACTGGAAACCTTGCCTGGTTACAGGAGATGACCAGCTCAGGTATCTTATCCCCTATTACTACGAGTCACTACCTAGGGTCACTCTCATAGATTCCGGGGTTTTCCATTACACTGGGTTTCTAGCTTGCCCCTGAATACCTAAGTATGCTTAAATCAGGCTCCACAGTAAGAGGTAGAGATATTAGACCCTGACTCAGATGAAAATGGCTTGAATCCTGAAGCCAGTGAGCATCCCAGGGGTGAACACTTCTAACTCAAGGTTCTAAATAAACGTAAGGCACAATCGCTGCATCTGTACATAAAAGTTTGTGCCAGACATCCTTAGAATCATGGAGTAGTTGTGAATTTCAGACCATTGTATTTTGTTGCTAAAATCAAAACATTAATTTTTAGACAAGGTCTTCCTATACAGTTGAAATTGGCTTTAAACTCATTATCTTCCTAACTCTACCTCCCAAGTACGAATATTACAGACATGAACTACCCTGCCAGGATTCATCTTCACAGAAGGGATAGATGTTTAGTTATCTCAGTAGACACATTAGAGGGATATTCTATAGCACTAGAGTTCTCAGTTCTGATTTCCTTCATCATTACCTGGTAATGCAGGACTTGTACCCATGACCCCAGTCAGGCTTCCATATTCTTAGCTACCCCAAGGAAACAAAAGTAATGGCACACTACTCATTAGGTATTTTGTACACATTAATCAAGCTAATTTGGGCAGAATACTTATAACAACACCAGATCGGGGGGGTTGTACATGGAGTAGTCACATTTACTTTTTCCTCTTTTTGGTTTTATGAGACAGGGTTTCTCTGGGTAGCTTTGTCCTGGAATTTGCTCTAGAAAAAACTGTCTTTGAAATGAAAGATCCACCTGCCTCTGCTTCTAGAGTGCTAGAATTAAAGACATGTGAAATGACTGCCCAGCTATCACATTCACTTTTATTGATCAAAGCAGACCCCAGATGATTTGGAAAAGAGAGGCTCAAGCAAGGTCTCATCCTACTTTTGTATTGTTTATTATTTAGGTGACCATGAACCAGGTAGTTCTGTATTCTGAGTCATTGGGAAGATTATAAATGTGGATGAGAATATTTCTCAAGGATTGGAAGAAATAAATACACAGCTAAGGCATTTGTCAAGTGTTCAAATAGTGTTCAGATAGTGTTCTGGAAGGCTGTAGATCTTTAAAAAACAAATTCCTCAATTTGCAACATTGGATCAGAAATCTATAAATTTTGTCTTTCTTGTAGATGTGTTTCTTCTCTGGAAAAATCTGTTTTCTATGTGACTTGCTATTGTCCTTGAACCTTTTTGTGCACAGATGGCCTGGAAGGGAAGGACCCTGGCCAGAACTGAATGGCTCCCAGCATGGTATTTCGGGAGCCACCCTTAATTTAATAGCTGGCCCTGGGTAACCAACAGACTGGAGGCTGCCAGTGCTGAGCTTGCTGAATGCTTCTAATCGGCACTTATTTTTACCAGTTCATTAAGAGGCCACAGCTTTCCCAGGGATGTGCAGGAAATTTGACCTGACAAAAGAGCCTGCAGAATGGCTCAGCAAATGCACTAATTAAATAGGATCTGCTCTGCCATGCCCATTCCACGCTGCCTGCAAGCTTGGAAATTGCATTTAGAGTTCTCTGGCTGCAAACATCTGGGCAGGAAAGGAAGAGGATAAAATAAGCCACTGCTCTCCGCACCTGCTCAGTACCTTGGTTTTGCCTGTGGATCACAGAAGCTTTATGTTGTAGATTAAGATTTCTAGGTCTTCAGGGGGTGTTTTTGTGTCAGTCATCCTGAATCCTGAACCAACCAGTGCCTATCATCTATGGGATACAGCTCCATGGCAGAGTGCCGGTTCCCCTATGCTATAGTGGAAGAAAGGAGTGGGCCAGGTGCTCTCAGGAGCTCCCAGGCAAGCAGGTGCTCTAGAGTTCTGTCAGGTGTCCTGGAGGTTCCCCCAGCCTCTTGCAGTAGCTCTCTTTCAGGCATCTTCAGGGGCCCCCAGGAACTCTCAAGGCTCTGAAGCACTCTCCAGCACTCTCAGGGCTCCCAGCTCTTGGGTTCTTCCAGGTGCTCCCCAGCACTCTTAGAGAGGATCTTAGGGAATCTAGGGCTCTCAGCCAGCCTTGACTCATCTCAGGACTCACGGGGTTTCCCATGTTCCAGGCTCTCAGGCATCCTTGGCTACTTTCATATATTCTCAAATGCTCTCAGGTACTTGCATGTATTCTGAGGTGCTCCTAACTGGGCCCTGCGGGAAAAGCATAAGAAGAGGTTAGCAACGTATATTCTTCACACCGTACCTAGCCTAGAATACAGTCCCCACCAGCTACCCTCTGTAGACATGTGACTTTGAATAAGATAAGTTAGTTCTCCACAATTAGAGAGCTATTTGTTAGATATAAATAGCATTTCTCTAATCCTAATGAAAGAATGGGAGACTGTTTAGGATTAAGCCCTTTCACCTGTTTTGCAGGTAGAACATCTGACCCTGTACAGCTTGACAATGTCATTTGTACTCATGTAATTTTCCTTACACTGGGTTCCTTTTCTCTCTCCATGATGCAGTGAAACACAGAAACCCTGCAGGAAGCTCTTTCCCATAGTCCTGAAGATACTTTGGGTCCTCCTGCCCATCCTCAAAGAGGAAGCTGAGAGAGTTGTGCCCTCTTACTCACATGGTGAGCTTCCAGCCTGCCTGGCCCACTCACAGTGCCAGTGCCAGTGCCTTCATCTCTGGAGCCACAGAGAACGGAGCTTTTTCTTCTTTCCAGGCCCCTGTAAAGATAAAGAGGAGGACATTTCTCACACCCTGATTTCTTGCTCTTTTATTCTGCAAGAGGAGTCCAGGTTAGAGGGATGTGTTCTCCATTCCGACACTGCTGCTGTCCTGGTAATTTGAATTTGAAGATGAGTTTGCCTCTGTGTGCATGATCCTGCGTGTTTAAAACTCTCTTCATCTGGAATAGGCCATGCTGGGTGTAAAGAAGTGGAGCAGGAGAGGACTGGCGGTTGCAAATCTAAGTGCCTATGCCGACAGGCTCTGAAGAAGGCCCCAGTCAACACTGTCCTGTCACAACTAGGGATGACACACTAGACATTGTATACCAGTATCTTCCTGGGAAGGGAAGGCAGCCGCTGTCCAAGGAAGGAAAGGATCAGTCAACCAACCCCTGAGTTACCTGTTATGGCGTGAACCTGTACTCAGTGGATGGTAAGGTCAGGCTTTTATTAATAAAGAATTTTATACTATATTTTGATGATATTGTTGCCCTCCCCCACCTTTATCCAGATCATTCCCATTTCCGTATCCACTCAAATTTATAGCCTCTCTTTAAAAACAAACAAACGAAACAAAAGCAAAATTAAAAACAACAACAATAAAGCCCTCAAAAATACAAAAACAAATCAAAAAGAGGCAAAACATCTACAAAATTAGCATTGAGTTCATTTTGTGTTGGCCTGCTATGAAGTGTGGTTAATATATCTAATAAGACTTAATTGGATACAATTGACTTTCCCTTTACCAAAGGGTATCCATTGGTGATAGATTCCTGGTTAGAGGTGAGCTCCTGCAATCTCTTCCCTCTCTCAGTAAGTATTGGGATCCCACAGGTTAGAACCTGTGCAGGTCCTTTGCATGCTGCCAATCTCTATGAATTTATATGTGAATTTGTCTTGTGTCTGGAAAACACTGTTTTCCTTGGAGTTAACCATCACCTCTGACCCTCAGTCTTCCTGCCTCCTCTTTCACATAGATCCTTGAGCCTTGAGGGGAGAGATTTGGAAGAGATATACCATTTAGCTTTGAGTGTTCCAAGGTCTCTCACTCTCTGAGCTGAAGAAGCTTCTCTGATGAGAAGGCATTAAACTATGGGTATGTGTGTCAGTAGTAGTAGTTGAAGCATAATTAATAAAAACTCAAAGACAGAAATTGGGGTACAACCTGAAGATCCCCCCCCAAAAAACAAAAAACATCCAGTTTCTTGCTCTTATCTGGATCTCAGTCCAAAATGGAGAGCTTGCCTCCAGGAATCTCAGAATGAGACTGTGATTTATAGTTGTCTTCCCCTGTTTTATAATCCTCTCTAGGGCTGGGATTAAAGGCATTCACCACTCGGATTAAAGACATGCACTGCCTGGTTTCTATGGCAAACTAGTGGGACTATGGGGTGTCACCACTACCTCATCTGTAAGGCTGACCAATGAGGCTGCTTTACTCTCTGACCTTCAGGTAAGCTTTATTTATAAAAATTCAAATGAAATGTCATTACATTTCCCCTTTTTGTCTAAAATAAAAAAGAAGGCTATAACAAATTTATGAAAAACTATATGCATAAGTATAATAACTATATATAATATATACAGGCAATAAATACATTAACAATGTCAGATCCATTTGCATTTGACAAATTCAGAGAAAATACTCCATATCTATCCTGTCTTGGTGAGTTCAAAGTCTTGTACCTAATTTATTTTCTATCACAGCTTGCTTTATCTTCCTTTAACTTTGCTCTATCTTTTGATATCTCTCAACTCGATTGATGGAAGTGTTTTTCAGCTGTAGATGTTTTCTGGTGTAGTTTTCAGGACCTTTTATGTATAAAATCATATAATTTAAAATGCTTTGACTTCCTTCTTTCTGTTTGGGTAGTTTTATGCCCACTTGACACAAGCAATAGTAATCTGAAAGGAAGGAACCTCTATTGAGAAAATGCCTTACAGAAGGTCAGGTTCTAGGCATGTCCATAGGCAATTTTCTTAATTAGCATTTGATGGGGAGGGCTGAGCCCATTATGGGTGGTGCAGCCTCAGGGCTGGTGGTTCTGAATTCCATAAGCAAGCTTAAAAAGCCAGGAGGAGCAAGTCAGTAAGCAGCAATCCGCGATGTCATCTGTGTTAGCTCCTGCATCCTGGTTCCCTCCTAGTCTGAATTCCTGCCTTGCACTTCTTCATTGAACTGTGTCTGGGGCTATAAAAGCCAAACAAACCCTTTCCTCTTCTAGTTGCTCTTGGTGTTTCGCTACAGTAAGAACAACCCTAAATAAGTTATTTTTCTATTTATATCCCTTTGGTCTTCTTCAGTTCTCTTATTGCTCTACCCAAGACATCAAGTACTGTATTGAATATGTAAGGAGAGAGTGGACATCTGACTTGCTATTGATTTTGTTGGTAACACTTTGATTTTTGTTCTGCTTAGAATAACATTGGCTTTCAGTTTGTTGCAAATTGCCTTTATTATGTTGGTGTATGTCTCTTTTCTCCCTTGTCCTTTGGGGACTTTTATCATGAATGGATGTTAGTTTCTGTCCAAGGCTCTTCTACACCTAATAAGATCATATGGTTTTGTCCTTCAGTTTGTTTATGTTATGGATTTTACTTATTGACTCACATATGGTAAATGATCCCAAAACTCTGGGATGTAATCAATTTGATAATGTTCGACAATCTTTTTAATGTATTCTTGGTTTTTGTTTTAAAGTTTTTTATTGAGAAGTTTTAGATCTATGGTTATAGGGGATATTGAACTATAATTTTCTTTTCTTCTTGGGTCTTTGTGTGGTTTTATTGTCAGAATAAAAGTAGTCTAATAGGAACTATCAGAAAAGTTTTCTTCCACTTTTTGGGTTGTGGATAATTTAAGGAGAATTGATGGTTGTTCTTCTTTGAAGGCCTGGTGCAATTTTGTGATGAGTCATCTGTTCTGGGCCTTTATTCTTTGGGAGGCTTTTCATTCCTGCTTCTATTTACTATGGGTTATGGGTCTATTTAAGTTGCTTATGTAATCTTTATTTACCTTTTGTAGGTTTCTCTTAGGTTTTCCATTTTGGTGGAGTACAGGTTTTTTAAAATATGTCTGGGTTTCTTCAGTATTCACTATAATGACCTCCTTTTCATCTCTAATTTTATTAATTTAGATCCTCTCTTTTTTAGTTAGTTTGGCTAATGATCTATAAATCTTACTGATTTTCTTGAAGAAACAACTCTTTATTTTATTGACTATTTTTGTTTTTATTTTGCTGACTTCAAATCTGAGTTTGATTATTCCCTGCCATTTAGTTTTTTGGGTGTTACTTCTTATACTTCTAGAACTTTCAGTTGTGTCACTGAGTTACTGATATGAGCTCTCCGATCTTTTGATTAGGCACTTAGTGCTGTAAACTTGCCCCTTAGAACAGTGTTTATGGTGTCTCATAAGCTTGAGTATGTTGTGTATTCATTTTCATTCAATTTCTAAAATAAAACAAAAACAAAACAAAACCCTTTTAATTTCCTACAAGATTTTTCTTTCTTATTTTTCATTTGGTAGAGATTTTATCAGCTTCTATGTGTTGTATACTTTCTGTGTTATTAATATCCAGTTGTAATCCTTGTTGCTTAGATAGGTTGCCAGGTGTTATTTCAGTTTCCTTATGTCTGTTGAGACTTGTTTGCTGTCCAAGTATGCAGTAAACAATGAAGAAAGTTCCATGAGCTACTGTGAGAAAAGTATATTCTTTTGTGTTTGTGTGAAATATCTGCTAAGACTGAGAAACCAAAGTTCCTCCATTTTGTCCTCTGCCTCCATCTTGAGTCAAATGTAAGCTATTTCCAGTAATACATTCCAGTCCTCAGAAATGGCTAGGAGCAAAAGTAATAGGGTAGCTGTCTGGAGAGTATGGGTAACTGAAGAATACACCCACCCAAAGGTCAGCCAATAAGATAAGAAAACTTGATAAGGAAGAGGTGAGGTTTGAAAATAAAATTTCTGAAAAGTCCCTAGACACAAGCCGATCAGGATTGAACCTGTCCCCCCACATCCTGGTACTGTAATTTTTCTGGCATTTGACTTTAAATAGTGCCCTTTAGAAGGGCAGAGTACCTCTTCTTGCTGCTGCTCTGCCAGTTGTTGTGACAAGGTCCCTGCTGGCTTGTATTGCACACACAATAAACCTTGCTTTTGCATTTTGGTGAGTCGGTCTACCTGGTGGTCTTTTAGGTCCCCACGGTCTGGGCATAACAAGACCAATTGATTTTTGAACTTATTTAACTCCAGCATTTCTCTATTTAGTCTTTGTCTAGATAACTTGTCTATTGGTGAAAGTTGGATATGAAGTGTCCCTTTATCGCTCACTATGTTAGGGTCAAAATGTGATTTTATCTGTAGCAGTCATTCTTTATTAACTTGTATGCCCTTGTATTTGATGCATACACATACATAATAATTGCAGTGTCCTCTTGGTAGATTTTTCCTTAGATGTGTGTGTAGTCTTTCCCTATCTCTTTCAATTAGTTAGAACTTGAAGTCTCTTTGTCTGATAAATAAAATGGCTACCCTTTCTTGATTTTTGGATTTATTTGCTTGGAATACTTTTGTTCACCATTTTACCCTGAGGTGGTATCTATCCATGATGATGAGGATGTTTCTTGGATGCAGCAGAAAGACTGATCTTATTTTCTAACTATGTCCTTTTATTTTGTAATTGATACCACTAATATTGAAAATTATTAATGATTTGTTTTTATTGATTTCTCTTATTTTGTTGTTATGTGTGGATCCTTCATTCCTTTTTATTTACTGTTCTCTGATTTCTTTTGATAATATTAGTGTCTTCTTTTGCCAATGTCTCAGGCATAACTCTAGCTAGCTCTTACATCTTAAATTAACCCATTTCTGTTAGTCTGTGAATTACCACAAGACTATGGCCTACTGGTAACGTTCTTGTGTTCTCATTGTCTTTCTCCTTCAGCTGCTACATGGCATCTCTTTGACCCTATCCACACTCTCTATATATCTCTATTTGGATTTCCAATCTGGCTTTACTCTGCTAAGTCATTGGCGGAACAAGCTTCTTTATTAATCAATGGTAATAAAACATACTCAGAGGGGAATCCCATATCAGACTCAGATATCTTTATTCCTGCATTTAGTTTAGTTTTCCCACCTAGCTATATTCTGCCCTGCCAAAGACCAAAGCAGCATCTTTATTTACCAATGGTAATAAAATGTATTTATAGCATACAGAGGGGAATTCTACATCAGCCATCAACAAAGCCAAGTTGAAACTAGTAACTAGTTATCAAGTCTCCTAAACTATGAGCCAAATAAACCTCGGAGTCTAATACATACACAGTAACAGTCTTTGTTAAATATATGGTCCATGAATTCATGGTAAATAGCTTCAAGAATAAATCATGCCTTCTAAATATTAAGTTGTACTGGAAAGCCTGGTACAGAATTACAAGGTAATGCATGATCCATCACCAGGCATTACTCTTAACTAGGTGTATGAACTCAACTATTGACTTAATATTTTAAATTTGCCTAATCAAACGAAGAGCAAAGGAAGCCTTTCTTACCAAATTGTTAGGAATCAAACAAAGTGTTCAATATTCCTTATTTGAAATGCTTGGGACTTGGCTTGAATTAGTTCAGAATTATGAGGGGTTCTTTAAATTAATATTTTCATAACATTTTTTGATTCCCAACCTGAGAAACTGGAACATCTGAAATACTAATAAATCAGAGGTTTTTACATCCCATAAAACTTCTAATGGAGTTATGGTAGTTTACAGCTCAAAGGTAACTTCATAAACAAGCACATGTGTCCTTTTAGGGATTGTGCTAGGCTCAGGGGTAACTCTGAAGGTGAACAAGAGCCAAAAGAAGATCCATCTTCAGAGCTTCAGGGGACACTTCAGAGAATAATAACAAGGCATGGAATAAAGGCACAGAACTCTCTGAGAACCACGTAGGGAGGCTAGACAGTTGGGTTAGTTATAGGCCACTAAATTCCACAACAGCAACTGATTAGAGAGAGGGCTCACCTTCAGTGGCATATAGACAGGGACAGAACCCATGGTCTTCAAGTCCGAGGCCAGGATCATCTCTGAATCAATGTCAAGTGTACGTAGACATGGGTTAAGAATCTCTAGTGTTCCCCAGGTAGGCAGGATCTTCTCTGGAGATGGCAAGAGGAAGGACAGGTTAGAGTAGTAGGACAGTTTGGGGACAAGCTGGTTCAATTCTGTCTGAACCATAAAAGACTTGTGGCTGCAGAAACTACCAACCTCTGCTATGCTTAACTCCAGAATGTTCCCCAAAGATTCATGTATACAAGGCTAGGTCCCTGGAACTTGGGACTGTGGTGGAACCTTAAGCATACTGAACCTGAGGAAAAGACAGGAGATTTAGGACCCTGATCCCCTCCCATCTCTGTCTTTATTAGTGGCTGCCATAGCATTAACAGGGTTTGGTGGCACTACATTCCTGCCATGATGTACTGTGTCACCACAAATCAGAGTATCAAGAAAAAGAAACCATGAACTAAAATCTTTGAAACTGTGAATTAAATAAAAATGTCCTTTTCTATTCTTTTTTAATTTCTTTATTTATTTATCTAACTATCTATCTATTTATTTATTTATTAAAGATTTCTGCCTCCTCCCCGCCACCACCTCCCATTTCCCCCCCTCCCCCAATCAAGTCCCCCTCCCTCGTCAGCCCAAAGAGCAATCAGGGTTCCCTGCCCTGTGGGAAGTCCAAGGACCACCCACCTCCATCCCGGTCTAGTAAGGTGAGCATCCAAACTGCCTAGGCTCCCACAAAGCCAGTACGTTCAGTAGGATCAAAAACCCATTGCCATTGTTCTTGAGTTCTCAGTAGTCCTCATTGTCTGCTCTGTTCAGCGAGGCCGGGTTTATCCCATGCTTTTTCAGACCCAGGCCAGCTGGCCTTGGTGAGTTCCCAATAGAACATCCCGATTGTCTCAGTGTGTGGGGGCACCCCTCACGGTCCTGAGTTGCTTGCTCATGCTCTCTCTCCTTCTGCTCCTGATTTGGACTTTGAGATTTCAATCTGGTGCTCCAATGTGTGTCTCTGTCTCTGTCTCCTTTCATCATCTGATGAAGGTTAATATTCAGGAGGATGCCTATATGTTTTTCTTTGGGTTCTCCTTCTTATTTAGCTTCTCTAGGATCACAAATTATAGGCTCAATGTCCTTTATTTATGGCTAGAAACCAAAGATGAGTGAGTACATCCCATGTTCCTCTTTTTGGGTCCTTTTTTAAAGATAATTCTCTTCGATATTTAGTCAGAGCAACAAAAGACAAGAGAACACATTTTCTGCAACTCATTTTATCAGCTTTAAAATAGGAATGATAGAATGCTAGGCACTTATGAGTGTTGAATATAGCAAAGTTTAATGATTTCTATTGGGTGGCACTCAGCAAGGACTGTAAAAACTGTGGCTGATTGACCTTTATGCACATGCAGGTGGGATTAGGGATAAGTGATTATTTGTTTTCAGGCTAGAGTCAGCCAGGGCCTTTTCAAGAGGAAGTCTAATTTAAGTGGTAAGATGTAGGAAAAGGGGGCTTGAATGGAGGCTAGAGGAAAGAAAGAGGAAAGACTATGCAAGAGGGACAGGAACTGGAAGCAAAGAGTGGGACCGAAGTTCTCAAGAAAAACTCCAGGCATTGTCATCAAGGCTACGAGCTCACTGACAGACAGTGAGGTCACAGAGGGCAGAGACCAGACATGCTCAGCCTGTAGGTTGTGACCCACTTGTGGTACAATGACTCCTTCACGGGGTTGCCGAAGACAATTGGAAAACCCACATATTTACATTATAATTCGTAATAGTAGCAAAATTACAGTTCTGAAGTAGAAATCAAAATAATGTAATGGTTGGGGGTCATCAGAACACAAGGAGCTGTAGTCAAGGGCTGCAGCATCAGGAAGTTTGAGAACCGTGGTTTTAGCTAGACTCAAACTGAGCACTCTCATGACTTTTGTATAAAGCTGGAAACACTTGTTAATTTTTTCACTCTCACATTTAAGAGGGAAGTGTGTGACACGGAGGAACTCTGTCTTGGAAAAAAAAAGAAGAGATTGTGTGACGGGTTGACTAGAGACACTTGATCGAAGTTGAGTTTCTAAGTCTTTCAACTGAATCTTATTTCTCAAAAAGAAAGCAATGCTTGACCAGATGACTACCATGGGCTTCTGGATTCTGTTGCCTCTCTGAAAGAGGCAAGTCCTTGCTCTTACCTGATGTTCACCTTGGCCCCTATTAAGTTGTTTCTGAACTTGTGTGTCACAGGACTCATAGGGAAACTTTGTTTCCTTGGAGCCTGAGATTCCTATGACCTCCCATGGCAGCTCTCTGGGTTGCTGACTTTTTTTGCTTTACCTGAATAGAAACTGGAACTAGGCAAGGAGAAGTTATTCTGGCACTGGTCCTTGTGACATTTGTGGCCCTCTATGTTTGAGGGCAAGACCTTCTAAGGAGCAGACTGCCAGGAGTACCCAGTGGTGCCTTCTAGTGTCCCAGCCCTTACAGAGGCTAAGGAAGTCACAGCTTCTCAGTCTGTGAGAGTGAAGAGCTCTGTCATGCCTGGCGATTATCTGGATTTCTCAGCTCTAAACGGTGGCCAATGTTAGAGCTCCCGAGCCTGGAGTTTCTGAGACGTTCTGGACTTACTACTTGGCCGACTTTCCGAGACTCTCCCAGGGACCAGGACCTGCAGATTTCTTTCTCTGGCTCTTCACTGATTTCTGTCTTTTCCCATCTCAACTCTCTGGTTTCTCCCACTTGCTCTTCTCTCCCTCCTGTTCCTACCCTGGCTACTCTCCCAGACTGTTCAGCTGACTTAGAAGTTGCTATAGTTACCATCCAGGCTGCTGGTGCTGAGGGGACATCTATCTCCATTTCTTTGCCACTGATGCTAGTTCTGCCACTATTGCTGCTACTTCTCAGCTGCTGTTTTCATGGCTCCTCTGTGGTTGTCAAAACTATTGACTATACTGTGTCTCAATCACTTCTGTGTCTTAGACTTCTAACCATTCCACTGTCATCACTACTGCCACCTTTACGTTCTTCATGCTAGCATCTCTTTATTCCATTAATGATGAGTATCAAAAGAAGGCAAGAAAAACCATTTGTGGGAAACCTTTTATTTGGTTGGCTGTAGCAATAACGGAGAAGGCTGCATGGGAGGGTGTCTCCCAAATGACCCCCAAGTGGGCCAAACACCTGTTTATACATTCAGAAAAAGGGCATTTGCACCAGCCACAGAAGATCTCCATGTCAATGAAAAGTCATGTTTACAACAACTGCAGCATTCTCCTTATATGCCAGTCACAAGTATATTTTTGCTAGGCCATCAGGTGAAGTATTTCTCTTTGACTACTAGTCAATCAGCATTTTTTAAACCAATACAAGTGACAAATTTTTACAATGTAAAAGAGCATTATCCCACAGCATACTATTGTATTTTAAATATCCAATTTATGGATTGTAGCTAATAACTCCATTGAAAATACTCTTATTTATCCCCTTTTCTCCAAACCCATACACAATAGCTCTATAATATATGCTCAAATCTGAAATAATAATCCATGCAGTATTGTTCCTTGTGCTTAGGATTGCTTTGGATGTTCGGAATCTTTTCTAATTGCCTATAAATTTTGGATATTTTTTCTAATTTAATGAAGATTTATGTTGGTATTTTGGTTTATAGTGCATTAAATCTATAAATTTATTTTAGTAAAATGATGCTTTTAATAATATAAATTCTCTTAAAATATAAATTGTGTTACTCTGTGAGCAGGGGAGATCTTTCCTATTTTTAATATCTTCCTCAGTACTTTTTTCTTCTCAGAGATTGGATGTTTTTATCATAGAGTTATTTCACCTTGTTTAGGTTTATTTCTTAGCATTTTATTCTTTGAGTCTCTAGTAAATGGGAGTGTGTTCCTGAGTTCTTTGTCAGTATGCTTGTTGATGGTGAATAAAAGACCAATGATCTTTGTAAGTTGATTTTATATCTAGCTACTTTGCTGAATTTGTTTGTCATCTCTAAATATTTTTAAGATATCATATGTTAAAATTGTGTCACCTATAAATAGAAATGGTTTTACTTCCTTTTTTTCCAACGTGTATCTCTTTGATTTCCTAATTTCTCTTTGCTTCATTTCTATGTTTTAAGCACTCAATTGAAAAGGAATGGAAATAATAGACAGTCTCATTTCTTTCATGGTTTTAATTGGATTGCTGTAAGTTTTTCTGCACTTAAGAGAATGTTGGATATGAGTTTGTCATATATAGCCTTTATTTTTCCACAAGAACAAAACCTCTCTAACATACACCCTATATACCCATGAGAAACCTTCATCTGAGTTCTTGATTGGGGTATCTCTAATGACTTTCATAATAGGCTATGTCTACTGCCTTTGTTTGCCTTTCAGAGGTTGAATGTAAGTTTCTAATGCTAAAGACACTACATGCCATGCCCCCCAACTACACACATTAGACACAGAGCTCAGAAGACTTAGGCTTGATCTAGCATACAACCCTCTATCCTGTTGTCTAGATTTCATAGTACCAAAAAATACTGGACATGCTACCAAGGGAAAGAAGCAATCAACACTGCTATCCATTTATGCTTCCTATGAACCACAACAATGACCAACATGGTAAGATAACTTACAAAGCTACAATCATGGCACCTATATAATGATGCTAAGCAATAGTTGTTTAGCAGAACTTAAGGCTCACTCAACAATAGGGAAACCAGGCCTGGTACTAAGAACCTAGCAAACTACCAAGGGTTAGGGAGGTAGCAATCTTAGAGGAGAATCTAGTACTGTCACTTTACGAGACAAGAATAATTCTAACTTCATTGTAAAATTATTAGAATTATTAAATAGGACAACCATATGACCTATCTAAACTACTTCTTAACAAATACTCAAAGAATTTTATAACTTACTACAGAGATGCTTTCTTATTTATATTCCTTGCTGCTCTAGTCAGAATATCTGGGAAATGGAATCATTCTAGATGTCTATCACCTGACAAATGCATAATAAAAATGTGGTAGATGAACACAGTAGATTACTCAACTCTGAAAATATGAAATCACAAAAATTGCAGGTAAGTTAATGGAACTGGAAAAAATATACTGAGTAAGGCCACAGAGACCTACAAACCCAAATGCTGCATGTTCTCCCTCATATGAGGCCTTATCTTTACATCTTTTGATTTTATGTCTGTGTAGAAGCTGGAAACTAGAATCAGAACATTGATGATGATGATGCATTTAAGGAAAAAGACAGTAGCATAGAGTTGAAATTAAAGTAGATAGGAGAAATATTTGGGGCACAAATGTTCAAACATACAATGAAATGACACTGACAGAGAATAGCAGACTAGGGGAAAGTTTAACTAAAATAAAGTATCTATGAAGGAGCTATTTGGGAACCTACAATATTGACATGTAAGACTGAAATGTATGTGATATGAAAAAAAAACAGAGGAAGAATATTAGGAGACAGAGGTTTAAGAGGCAATAGAGACAGCAAATGAGGAAAAGGAGTAAGAGGGGTTGGGTGGATTAACTAAATCAAAGAGTGTATAAAAACCCTAGGAAACTACTTGTTTGTAAGCTAATTATACACACAAATACCTCATACATACACACACACACACACACACACAGAGAGAGAGAGAGAGAGACAGAGAGACAGAGAGACAGAGAGACAGAGAGAGAGATGTTTGTATAGCATTTCATCAAATTAGTAAACAATTCTGCTCCAAGAACACATGGATTGTTGAATGAAAATCTCAGCATCAGGCCTAGGCTACCTCTCTATGAGTTATTGGTCAGAGAAGCCCCCAGTGCCACCCAAAGCAATACAAATTTTAGGGTACAGAGAAATCCGTATATAAGTGACCAGGAACCCCCCCCCCCCCGCTGACTAGCTTTCATAGTGATGGAAGGTGCTACAGAGGCTGCTAGGGGAGAAAGGAAATCAGTGGTCTTACTCAGCACTGCACCCAGCATGCTCCGATACTAACTTGCCAGAAAGATGTGCTCACTGGAGCAATAGTGATAACTGTTCATGGGGGTAACCACCTGCTGTCTTGATTGGACTTGAGGCCCACTCCAAAGGAGGACATTCATTTCTGGTATTATAAAATAGTCAAAACTCATGGTTTGGAAAGCCATGGGTTATATATGAGAACTTACTGTTGGTTTGGTAAAATTTCATGCTATCAAACTACCTTCGGAATAATTATTTATAGTCATAGATTTGGGCTGTTCCAAACCTTGGTCAGAGAAGCTTCCTATTGCACTGGTTAATTATTGTTCAATGTGCTGAGAAGTAACTGAAAGTTTTCAGATATACACAGAACAACTGTATCACCCTCCCCCTTACACCACAGCAACTAAGACTAAGAGAACATTGTTTTTTATATCTATTAATATATATATATATATTAAAAATACCAATTCAAATTCTCACTCCCTCCCCTCCTCCCATTCCCTTCACACACCCTCCCACCCCACCCCCTCTAGTCCTAAGAGAAGGTAAGGCACTTTGCCTTGTGGAAGGTCCAAGGCCCTCCCTACTACACCTAGGCTGAGCAAGGTATACATCCAAAGAGAATAGGATCCCAAAAAGCTAGTACATGCAGTAGAGATAAATCCTAGTGCCACTGCCAGTGACCCCTCAGTCTGCTCCAACTGTCAACCATATTCAGAGGGACTAGTTTGGTCCTATCCTTGTTTCTTCCCAGTCCAGATGGAGTTGGTGAGCTCCTTTTAGCTCAGGTAAACTGTTTCAGTGGATGGACCCTTCATGGTCTTGACATCTTTGCTCATATTATCGTTGCTTCTACTCTTAAATTGGACCTTGGAAGCTCAGTCCAGTGCTCCAATGTGGGTCTCTGCCTCTGTTTCCATATGTTGTTAGATGAAGGTTCTGTAGTGATATTTAAGATAATCATCAGTCTGACTACTGGACAAGGCCATTTCAGGTACCCTCTCCTCTATTGCTTAGGGTTCTAATTGGAGTCATCCTTGTGGATTCCCGGGAATTTATCTAGAGCCAGGTTCTTTGCTAACCCCATAATGGTTCCCTCAATCAAGATATCTCTTTTTTTGCTCTCATCACTGTCCTTCATCTCGACTATCCCATTCCCTCGATTTCTCCTCAACCTTCCCCTTCTCCCCTTTCTTCTATACCTCGCCCACATGCCCCCAATTTTGTGAGGCGATCTTGTCTGCTTCCAATTTCCATGTGGATCAATGTATGTTTTTCTTTGGGTTCAACTTATTACTTAGCTTCTCTAGGATCATGAACTATAGGCTCAATCTCCTTTGTTTATGGCTAGTATCCACTTATGAGTGAGTCCATACCATATTTATTTTGGGGGTTCTGGGTTACCTCACTCAGGATAGTGTTTTCTAATTCCATCCATTTGCATGCAAATTTCAAGGTGTCATTGTTTTTTACTGCTGAGTAGTACTCTAACGTGTAAATGTGCCATACTTTCTTTATCTATTCTTTAGTTAGGGGCATCTAAGTTGTTTCCAGGTTCTGGTTATTACAAATAATGCTGCTATGAACATAGTTGAACAAATGATTTTTTAGTATGATTGAGTATCTTTTGGGTATATATACAAGATTGCTATTGCTGGGTCCTGGGATAGGTTGATTCCCAATTTTCTGAGAAACTGCCATACTGATTTCCAAAGTGGTTGTACGAGGTTGCATTCCCACCAGCAATGGATGAGTGTACCCCTTTCTCCATAACCTCTCCAGCAAAGGCTATCATTGGTGTTTTTAATTTTAGCCATTCTGACAGGTGTGAGATGGTATCTTAAAGTTGTCTTGATTTGCATTTCCCTGATCGCTAAGGAAGTTGAGCATGACCTTAAGTGTCTTTTGGCCATTTGAACTTCTTCTGTTGAGAATTCTCTATTTAGTTTAGTACTCCATTTTTTAAAATTGGTTCATTTAGAATTTTAATGTCTAATTTCTTGAGTTCTTTATATATTTTTAACATCCGTCCTTTGTCTGACATTGGGTTGGTGAATATCTTTTCCCATTCAGCAGGCTGCCTTTTTGACTTATTGCCTGTGTCCTTTACTGTACAGAAGCTTCCCAGTTTCAGGAGGTCCCATTTGTTTATTGATGCTCAGTGTCTCTGCTACTGGGGTTATATTTAGGAAGTAGTCTCTTGTGCCCATACATTGAAGGCATGTATCCTTAAGAAACTCATGCAACTAGAAAAGACATGCGTAAACTGGGAGTCAAAAGGTTGAAAATCAAATTGGCAAACAAATGGAGGCTGCAAATAATAAACAGTATAAAAGATCATTCCAATCAGAGTGATTGGAGAAATCAAGAGCTGGGATGAGGGCCCGGGGTAAGTGGGGTAGGACTGAAAAAAGAGCAAGATTTTGGTCAACCAGAAGCCAGGAGAGGTCAGCATCACTTAGGACCTGGCCTATGTGTAAAAGTAAGAGAGAAGAGGTCTCTTATCACTTAGAGATAATATGTAACCTGGTGAATTAGGAAACAAAATAACACTCAAGTTAGGGAAGATTAACTCTCCTTAAAAGTATTATCAAGTGAGCAGAATTCCTAGAGAATATTGATGAAACTTTTGACACTACCTTTTATTAAATTTACTGGACACATAATTAGGAATGCATAGGTCATATGACAGCTATGTGCTTTTTTTTTCCTGTTTTAGAAACTGCTAAATTGTTTTCTACAGTGTCCAAAAGAAAGTCCCACAAGCAGAGAAGAATTTTTATGAGGATGGAAATAGGCTGTAGTTTGCTATCAGTTATCACTGATTTTCAAGTATTTATTGGATAAAGCTGGATGAAATACAAGATATCTCTCTCCAGTGGTTTTTTTTTCACTGCATAAAGCTATCCAAATACCAAAAAAAATCTGGGGGCTGGAGAGATGGCTCAGAGGTTAAGAGCATTGCCTGCTCTTCCAAAGGTCCTGAGTTCAATTCCCAGCAACTACATGGTGGCTCACAACCATCTGTAATGATGTCTGGTGCCCTCAGAATATTGTATACATAATAAATAAATAAATATTAAAATAAATAAATAAATAAATCTGATCGTAGAAAACTAATAAGGAAATATGTTGTTTGTGTTTCTTTTTCATAGCTCTTTTCTGCTGGACTGTGAAAGTCATGAATAAAGTCATATTTGTTCAGGGCATATCCAGTATTATCCAGTTCATGTCCAACATGTTTGCTATCTCCATAAATATCTGTGGAATGTTGAAATAATTTAATGAATGGGTTGAAGTACATAGAGGTTAAGTGCCTGTTCTAAGGTTGGCAATGTTTGAGCAGGGCTTTTACTAATTAAATGTGAAGTTAATTAAGTGTTTATATAATTTCTACCTTACAATATTCATTACATGTTTGCTTTATAATAATATGTAATCACTTTATGAAGGTAATTTTGTGTCTCCAGAGTGTAGCACAGTATTCAGTGGAGTATAAAATGAGAAGGCAGGGGGAAAGGGCACCGTATTAATGCCCAGGCTTCTCTGACACACACAATAACAGCATGGTTGCTGCCCAACCAGACAGTGTACACCACAGAGATTTGCATTCCATACTTCTGTGTGCCTATAGCCAGCCCATGCTGGTGTGTGGATTGGGGGAGGCTGGAGCACAGGATTCTGTAACCAGATTCCTTTTCAGGATAGTAACTTGTATTTGTTGATTTGTTTGTTTTCAAAAGATAGCCCACTAAATGATGACATTTTCTGCCCATTATCAGTCCAGAGATATCCTCCATTCTTCTGTTTGTTGTTGTTCCAGAGCTGCCTAAGCTAGGGGCCTGCAACCCAGAGCTAGCTCTCAACTGGCATTCCTGGCACCAACCTAATGATAACTTATTTTTACTTTTATGTGAGTGTAATGTAGACACAGGTTTGAAAATGAAACTAAATAAGAGATCAGTGACACCGGCTATTTTGTACATTCTGGCAGGGTCCCTGGAGATCTGCAGAATATTCTTTTGCTAGCTCTAGCAGCAAGAGCAAAACTACCTCCACAACCCAGGAGAACCTTAGTGATAAATGCTGACAAGCCTGCTCTGTGTATATTCCAGGAAGAAACAAAAATATTAAAGATGTTCACAGTTCCACCTATCTACTAAGCCTCCAGGGATGTTCCAACTCTGGGTTGTCATCTTAAGTGGATTTGTTGTTATGCCCAGCAGGCATAGAAGAATTTTTTTCTGTACATTTATTTTAGTGATGGAGCATAACATAATTGAGACAATAGCTGTATCCTAGAATATGCCAGTGTGTAAGACATTTCTTAGATGATGGTCTAAAATTGTTATTTTACATCAGATCAAGGCAAGGGAATTGCCTTGAGAGGTCCAGTCAAATCGAAATAGGAGTATGGTAACCAGCTCATCTACTCCAGAATCGTAGTCTCAAACATCACAGGAACAGGTAAAGAAAAACTTGAAACAATGAACTGTGCTGAAGGTGAGAAATGTATGGAGAACGGATGATGGAGATCCAGAAGCCCTGCCTACTGTGCCTAGATTATGGGATAAATGACTGGTGGATCTAGGTTCCTAATACACTGGTGATGAGAGTTCTGCGAGCAAATTCACTCTGGCAATGATGAGAAGAGATACAGATTTACAACTGGTGGAGGGAAAGAGTACCTCCAGGTTTACCCCCAATTTCCATATCCTGTGAAACAGAAAGCTTGCTATAGAACTGAAGGACCCAGGCCCTTTAGACCTGAGCAGCAGCAGGTATGATGTTTTCCTTCCGCCTGGCCCTGCATACCTCAAACTTCTTCTCAGACCCACATTTAAGTAGCATCTAAGTTCTATGGCCAACACTACTCTCCTCCCCAGAAAACCACAGTGGACACTGGGCTGGCCCTTGACTCTGCACAGGACAGATTTCTGCTTGGGAACTTATGGCTGGCTTATTCTATGGCAGACCAGTAGAGGCAGCAAGCGGGGAGGTTGGAGGATAGAAGATTGGAGATAGAAGTCTGGGAGCAGAAAGGCAAAGTGATGACATTATGATGTGGGATTCCCTCTGTATGCTGTAAATACCATTGGTTAATAAAGAAGCTGTTTCAGTCAATGGATTAGCAGAGTAGAGCAAGGCAGGAAAATTAAACTGAGTGCTGGGTGAAAGAAGGCAGAGTCAGGAAATGCCATGGAGCCGCCTTAGGGGAAAGACACTAGCTGCCAGCTATAACTTTGCTGGTAGGCTACGAGCCTTGTGGTAAAATATAAAATAATGGAAATAGATTAATTCTAGATGTATGAGTTGTCTAGTAATATGCTTAAGTGATTATCCAAGCAGTGATTTAATTAATACAGTTTCTGTGGGGGTATTTCTGGAGTCTGGACAGCCAGGAAATGAACAAGCAGCCTCCCACAACAGTACTTCTCTGATAGTCTCTACAGGAAGACAGAAAGAAGGAAAAGAACACAGAAATAAATGTGGAAACACATGGAGAGGATGCAGAAAAAGTAAGAAAGAGAAAAAAAATCAGAATCCTGAAAGAGTGAGGAACTTTGTTTGTAATAGATGGAACAAATTTTATAAAATTACATGGTTCTGAAAGTGCATAGTGAGCTATTATTGTCTGCAGGAAAATGAAAGCAATCTCTTTTTTACTCTAGCTGGATATCTTTACATGCATTAGCTCCCCAAAAATCAACTTCAGCTTCCCAAAGCCTATTCATTATGCAGTATTATTCCAAAGGGAAATTTGTTTGGCATTGTGAGCCTATGCCCCTCCATCACCCTCTCCTCCCACACCAGCATCCAGGCAGTCTCCCTAGAAGCCCTTATTTGGAAACTGCTGTTGCTCTTTTTCTCATAAGGGCTGCTGAGTGTATCTCATGAATAGGAGTTTGGAACAAAAGAAGACAGGTGGGTTAGGTATCCCTGGGAGGACAGGCCATCCACTATCTCAGACTGGAACCTGGTCCACACACTCTTGCATTCTCTTTCCTTAGCTGTCAATTTCTAGTGCAGACACATGATTTTGACTGTTGGTGAAATTGGATGTGAATAGCAGTAGGCACTGCCTACAGATAACTAAACCCAAATTATACCTGTTCTCCTTTTTACTTCCTCCGAATTTTGAAGAGTTGTCTACTGGTTTTTATCCAACAGAAGGCATGTGTGAGTCCCTTTCTGTTACTGATACTCCTCATCACAGCTCAAAACTCTCCTTTTCAGAGACATAAAGTAATTGATTATATTCCCATTTAGTATCTGATTGATAGAAGGAGCTCAATAAATATGAACTTATATGCAAATATTTTCTCTTGTTTTTTGAGTAAATATTACTAGGTCTATTTTTTTATTTTTATTTTTTATTTATTTATTTATTTA
>NC_022012.1:20138414-20141652 GCF_000317375.1 Microtus ochrogaster
TATTTATTTATTTTTTGGTTTTTCGAGACAGGGTTTCTCTGTGGTTTTGGAGCCTGTCCTGGGACTAGCTCTTGTAGACCTATTATTTTTATATTTCAACTAAGTAAATTTTGACTATTTTTACTTTGAGGTGCATATTTTGTGTTTATCTTCAAATATGGCAAATATAAGGTCATGAAAATATACCCATAACACTTTCTCCAAAGGTTCTGTGTTTATATATAGTTTGTATATTTAATTTAAGCTTTATATGGTATATGAAAAGCATCCAGTTAGATACTTTGCATATTGATATTTAGTTACTTTCATGCTATTTGTGGAGGAGATTATTCTTTTTATTCTTTCCCTGAAGGATGATGTTGGTACCTTTGTAAATCATTCAGTTGGTTCTAAATAAGTTAGTTTCTTAACAGGCTTTCAATTCTCTTTCCTTTGCCAATATATCCATCCTGCACCAGTACCTCACAGGTTACTGTAGCTCAAAAGGAATCATCAAATCAGAAAATAAGAGTTTCTAGAATGTTTTCTAGGGCTGCTATAACAAAGTATCACAAGCTGGATGTACAAAAGTGAAATGTGCTGCCTTACAGTTATGAGGGACAAACTTCTAATAAGGTGACAGCAAGCTTTGATCCCCTCTAAGTTCTGGACAGGAAACTGCTCCCTGGTATTGGCTTCCCCATTGAGGGCAGGAGCCCTCATTGTCACGTGGTGTTTCCTGTCAGTCATTAATCAGATTGTCATCAGTCAGTCTGTCAGACTGGGTTATGACCCAAAACAAAGAACTCATTTTAAATTGATTTACTCTGCCTTTATGCAAATAAGGACTCACTCAAACAGGGGTAAATTCCAGCTTTTAATTTCTCATAATTTTTTTGTCATTTGCAGTTCCCAATAAATTCATAGACATTGAAGGATCATCTCTTTCACTTCTTAAAAAAAGATAAGTTTTTACTCAACCTATATTTGTATTTGGATATGATTTCTGCCAAGCAATATTTAGTTTTTGAATCTATGGATCCAGTGTAGCTTTTCGGTTAATTAGCCATTCTTTAAGACACCCAGCAACGCTGTGTAGCTTCCAGTATACAAGTCATTTAGTTTTGTTTAAGCTTTTACTCTGCCTTATCCCTATTCTTTCATTGTAGAAGCTATTGTAAATAGAACTAGAGTTTAAATTTTTATGACTCATTGCTAATGAATGAACCATGATAGTATTTTATGTGACTATTTATTATTTGGGATTTTCTAAATACACCATCTTGCCATCTTGGAGTGTTGAGATCATTTCTTAATTTTTGCTAGGAAATCTTTTCTTTCTTTTTACTGGCTTGCCTTGCCAAAACAATATGGAATAACAGCAATTAAGGCAAATATCCTTGTTTTGATTCAATTTTTCATTAATGTGGGGTTATTTGTGGTATTTTCATGTGTCCACTAACATACTGAGTACATGCTTTTCTTTCTCAATTAAGAGTTAGGTTTTTATTGTAAAGAAGAGGTAGCTTTTTGTTGTTGTTTATTTTTCAGATTATATTTGAATTAGCATTTCTTCCTTCAGTTTCCTTCCTCAGAAACCTCTTGTACACCCCTCCCCACTCTCCTTCAAGTTCATGGCCTCTTTTTCATTAATTGTTCTTGGATGAACTTATGTATTTGTATATCCATATATTTCCAAATATAGCGGGTTGGGTGCATGTAATATTACATGTGTGTATGTTTTCAGGGCTGTTCATTTGGCACCAGACACCCAGTCGGTGTGTTCCTCCTAGCTTTGCTCAGTTGCCTGTAGTCCTTGTGTGAGATGGACCCTCATGAACCTTTCCCTTCAGTTTGGCACATTTGTTGGTGCTCTCCTTGCTCAGTTTGTCTGGGTGATCATCTTGGTGAGATTTTACAGGCTTAGGTTCTGATGGTACCAGGAGTCACACTCTCACAGCCAAGACCCTGATCCTCTGGCTCTTACCGTCTTTCTGCCCCCTCTTCCGTAATGTTCTCTGAGCCTTAGGTATGGCTTTTTTCCACATGCTTATTTTTTTCTGAACAACTTGAGATAATCACCTAGTTGTTATTTTGCATTCTACTAATGTAATGCATTATACAGATTGATTTATTGCATAAGAACTAAATTATGTCAGCACTCCTGGAGAATTCCTACTTGAACAGGGGGCATCCTTCTACTATACCACTGTTACGACTTTGATGCTCTCCATATTTGCATTCATATACACATGTGATCTCTGGCGTTGTGTTTCTCTACTGTTCTTCGATATAAGGACATTGCCTCAGAATGAACTGGGTGTTTCATAGCCAATCATTCTCTTTATCTCTCTCTCTCTCTCTCTCTCTCTCTCTCTCTCTCTCTCTCTCACACACACACACACACACACACACACACATCTTTCTCTCTCCCTCGTTCTTTCTTCCTTCCTCCTCCCTCTCTTTGACCGCCCTCTGTGTGTATCTCTCCCTTTCTCCCTTTGCCTCCCTTCCTTCTCTCAGAGTTTGAGGATTTGGAAGGTTTACCAAGAAAACAATCTGGTCCTACATTTTTCTTTGATGAATTTTTTTTTTCTTCTTAAAGCACTGCATTCCTCTAAGTCCCCATTTTATTATTTAATTTAGTTATTTTATTGTTTTCTGTGAAAATTCAACTAAGTTTTACACTTTTTGTCAGTATCTCAAAAGAACAAAACTTAATTTCTTCTATTTTTTATTATTCTTGGAGTATCTATTTTCTCTATTTCTGATCTAATTTTTATTAAATTTGTTTTGTTCTGCTAGGTTGTTCATTTAATTCTTATTTACTTATATCTTTAATCTCAATGCTAGTTATTCACTTCAGCTCTTTTTCCTCCTCAGAGAGGGCAGGTGTTACAATTACAAGCTTTCCTTTAAGCTATGTCTACTGTGTCCCATACATATTTGTGTGGTATTTTTAGTTCATTTGTGAGATTTTAAATTTTATCTTATAATTACTTTCTTCAATCTGCTTTTAAGGGTACATTGTGTCTTTTTTAACATCCCCACTTTTCTTCTGTTTTTGATTTTTAGAATTATTTGACTATTCTATGAAGCAGTTTAAATAATGTTATTGTTTTAGAATCTATTTGTTCTGACTTGGAGCCAAAATCATGGTCTGCTAGAACCAGGCTTGAATTACACTTTAAGAAAAGTATAGTTGCCGGGCGATGGTGGCACACGCCTTTAATCCCAGCACTCGGGAGGCAGAGGCAGG
>NC_022012.1:20142160-20146716 GCF_000317375.1 Microtus ochrogaster
CTCTGTAGACCAGGCTGGTCTCGAACTCACAGAGATCCACCTGCCTCTGCCTCCCAAGTGCTGGGATTAAAGGCGTGCGCCACCACCGCCTGGCTGGGATTTTGCTTTTTTTGAGAAAAAACTTAAAATTGATTGGGTAGGGATAGAGAGATGATATGGAAGGACCTGGGAGAGGAGAACAGGAAAGAAATGATCGAATACATGGAGCCCTCAGATTATGTATAGAGACGAGACGACTGACAAATGTACTGTTATCCTCAGATTATGTGTAGAGACGACTGACAAATGTACTGTTATCCTCAGCATCCAAAGAGATTGATTCTAGGTTCTCTCCATAGATGCCAGCACCTGTGGAGGCTCGAGTCTAGTCAATAAAATGGTGTAGTGTTTGTGTGTAATTGGAAAAAAGAGAAAGAAAAAGCATACATTCTAGGGTGGTTATATAATCGTCCAGACATACTTGGTTTATGGTGTTATTCAACTCTCTATTGAGCTATGGATTTTATGTCTGCATCTTCTACTGATTATTAAAAATAAGGTCATTAAGTCTCCAACTGTTCTTTAAAAATATGACTTCTCTTTTCAATTTTGTTACCGATATTTCAGAGTTTTGTTTTCCAGTGAATACATATTTTTATATGAACACATACTTTTATCAGTATAAAGCATCTTTTTTTATCTCCTAACAGTTTTATGCTTAGAATTGATCTTACTTACTAAGGGATAGTTGCTATAGCTCCTTTTAGGTTGTTATTGGCAGGTAATGTCTTTTTATGCCCTTTCACTTTGAGTGGGTTTATGCCTTGTTTGTAACATATAATTATATCATGCTTTCTTTCAACAAAATTTTAAATATTCCCGTATGTATCTGTGTACCTGTGTATCCATATATGTGTTGCATGGACGTAGGTGTCTGTCATGGTCAGTGTTCTATTGCTGTAAATAGACACCATGACCTCAAATATTTTATAAAGGAAATCATTTAATTAGGACTTGCTTACAGTTTCCGAGGTCTACTCCATGGTCATCATGGGAGCGAGCTTGGCAAAATGCAGGCAGACATGGTGCTGGAGAGGGACCTGGGGGTTCTACATCTTGATATGTTGGCAGCAAGGAGAGAAAGTCTCTCGGCTTGGAATGCGCTTTTTGAAATCTCAAAGGCCACCCTCAGGGACACAGTTCTTTCCAAAAGGTCCCACCTGCTCTAATAAGGCCACCATTTCTAATTCCTCTCAAGTAGTGCCATTCCTGATGACCATGCATTCAAATATATGAGCCTATTGGAGCCAGTCTTATTCAAACCACCATAGTGTCTAAAGAGGCCAGAAGCAGGAATCGGAAACACTGGATCTGGAGGTGGTGATCTGTTCTGTGTGGGCCCTGGGAAAAGAACCCAGATCCTCTGAAAGAGCAAAAAGTTATTTCTACCACTGAGATGTCTCTCCAGTGCTGAATCGGGCTACATTAATGTAAGAATCTCTCTGTCCTTTAATTAGGAAACTTAATTATTCATCTGTAAATTAGTTACTAGCAAGAAAGCAAATAAGCTTTTATATTTGTCATTTTTCTCTTTGCCAATTATGTCATCTCCTATTTGTTCCAATGTAAACTCCATTTGAATAAAAACTAGTTTTGATATAATGATTATATTTCCTTTAAATTGTTTTCTATGTTACCATTGGGATTACAATTAATACTTTAAATTTGTAATTTAGTTTAAATTGATAAAATTTTAAATTCAATAAAACATTTAAAATTCTCTACTTCTAATCTTTGTGTGTGCGTGTGTGGGGGTGGGTAGGTGGGTGGGTGGGTGTGTGGGTGTTAGCACTAGCACAGTTTGTATCTTTATAAATTTTTTCTCCTTAGCATAAATGCAGTGGCATTTCAATCGTATTTTAGTAAATAAAGACTGCCTGAAGATCTGAGAGTAAATCAGTCCCACTGGTCAGCCCTACAGACCAGATTATGGTAACACACGCCTTTAATCCCAGTAGCCACACTAGTTGCCATAGAAATTGGGAGGTGCATGCCTTTAATCACGCTGATCCATGCCTTTAATCCCATCCCTAGAGAGGATTATAAAACAGGAGAAAACAGCTCTCAACGCACAGTCTCATTCTGAGATTCCTGGAGGCAGGATCGCCACTTCAGACTGATGTCTAGGTGAGAGCCAGTGGCTGACTGTTTTGCTCTTCAGATCTTTAGGTTGAACCCCAATTTCTGACCCTAAGTTTTTATTAATTGTTCTTCAATATTTTATAATTATTTTCTGCCATTATGATTTAAATAATAGTGAGAATAAGATACAAATTCCAAAACAAAAATATAATAATAGTATCTTTTGCATTAATTGCACAATCACTCTTACTGGAACCATTTATTTCCCCTGTGTCTTTGACTCATTGTATAGCATTGTTTTATTTGAACCCTAATGTTCAGTTTAACATGTCTCCTGAAGTGGATCTAATGGTGACAGACCCTCTGAGTATCTTCATTTCTTCTGTGTTTTTGAAATATACTTTTGTGGGCTGTCTCATGTATTGTCGTTTATTAATTTTGGAGCCCTTTGCATTGGCTTTTCTAGTTCTTTGTCTCTGTGATCTCTGGTGAACTCTTAAAAGTTAAGCTTTGTGATGACTTCTCGTGCTGCTATTCAGATTCTGTCCTTTCTCTGTATTGCTAAGCAACTTGATGTTTCTCAGTGTAGGTATCTGTGACCCTATTTGTCGGGTTTCAAGGTGTCCTTAACGGAGATATACCTAATTTTCCAAGTTTTTGGATAATCCCATTTCTCTATACTTTTCTACATTCTTTTTGCACTCATTTAGATTCTACAGTCCTGTATTTTCTGGTACACTCGGTGATTTCTCACAGGTCTTGTGAAATCTTCACTTTTTTCATTTTTTTCCTTTCTAGTCTTCTTATGTATATAATTTATTTCTTTTCAACTTTTCTAGTTTCTTCTTCTGCTCACTCAAATTTTCTATCAAAACTTCGTAGTGTGATTTCAATAATTGTGCATGGCTATCCTAGAACTTGTTTGATTGATTTTCCAAATTTTAGTTTAACTATTAATATTTGGGGACATGAAATGTAGCTTTCTCTGGGTTGCTTTAGCTTGTTGTTTATTGTTTCTTTTATCTCAAAAAGCATATTTAGAATGGTCTCTGGGGCCAGTGAGATGGTTCAGCCAGGAAAGGTCACTTGTTGAATTTGCACACCCATGTTTAATCCCTGGAACCTACATTATGGAAGGAGAGAACTGACGCCCACAGGATGTATTCTACATGTGTTTGCAAATACACACACAGAAACACACACACACGTACACACATACACACACATATGCACACATTACATTGAAATATACAAAACAGTCTGCCTATTAGATAACATCTTTGATTACTCAGGAGCAGGTGCTAATAATCAGTTTGTTCATCCATAATTCTCATTTCGTTATAAACTTCATGAATTTTGTAAAAATGAGAAGATTGACTATTGTAATAACATTGTAAATCAGATTCTTTATCTCCAGATTTCCAATCTTTATTTATCCTTCCTTCGTACTTGGTGAGGCTATAACTTTTTGTAAATTTTGTATTTTTTTGTCATGTATAATTTCTAAAGTCTCTGTACCTATAGTTCATGTTCAGTAAATATTTGACAGTATTTTCCTTGAAATTCAGAAGCCAAAGTACATGTGCGAGCATATTCTCTCTGTGTGTGTGTGTGTGTGTGTGTGTGTGTGTGTGTGTGTGTGTGTGTGTGAGATAGTGTGACAGGGTGTATGAGTGGTTGTGTGTGTGTGTGTGTGCATGTGTGTGTGTGTGTCAGTGTGCGTGTTCATGTATAAAGAAGAGGGAGGGATCTGGGGAAAATCCTAAGTACTTAGCCAACTCATTTATATGTCTGCCACAGTCTTCACTTCTTGCTTGTATTGAATCTGCAGCAGTTTCTAGTCTACCACATGACCCAACTCTATCAGTTTTCAGCATATGCCCGAAAGACTTGACATTTTACCCTCAGGTAAAGCTCAGCCATGCTCATTATTTCTCTATTCACAATAGCCAGGAAATGGAAACAGCCCAAATCTCTTTATCTAAGAAATGGATAACGTAAAAGTAAATGTGATACATATGGAGGACTATTCAGCTGTAAATAACAATGAAATCATGAAATTTGCAGGTAAATGGATGGAACTACAAAAGAATATTTTGAGTGAGGTAACCCAGATCCCAAAAGATAAACATTGTGTATTTTATCTTATCTCTGGTTCCAACCTTCAGACCTTGCGATGTGAGCATATAATGTGGAGTATCTGCACAAACAAGGAAAGTAAAAAGTGTCTATGGGAGCAGGGAGGAACCATAGAGAGGCAAACAACAGGGTACAAGTGATTTGACTGGGGAAATGGGAATCCTGGGCTCCTTAAGTTAGGATAAGGGGGAGATATACCTGAATCTGAAAAAGCATGGGATAAAACCGGACTTGCTGAACATAGCGGACAATGAGGACTACTGAGAACTCAAGAACAATGGCAATGGGTTTTTGAT
>NC_022012.1:20146931-20163068 GCF_000317375.1 Microtus ochrogaster
AATAATGAAGTCTGAAAAACCCATAAAGTATCCCATTATTATCTATATATATATATTAGTATATATTAATATATATTTATATATATTAGTGTGCGCACACACACACACAAAACACATGTACATAGTCTGTGTACACATATACAGTTTAATGGAACTTTCCTACCTACAGTGTCCCCCTATAAGAGCTATGGACTACTTAACGAAAGCCCCAACACCAGGCATAGGAAAGCTTTCTCTCAAGTTCTCCTCAGTTGTCTACGAGACTCCTAAAGCTTTACAGGCTATTGCTATTGCCCTTGACTACTCCCCAGAGGTGGACAGCAAGTCTCTATTACTGAAGACACCCTGCACTTCAGAACCAGGACCCAGAGGATCTGAGCTGGATCTGACGTGAAAGCTTCCTCCCTAGGAACTGGCTTTCTTGGGACCAGAGGGTGCATAGTGAGCTTCTAAGAGAAGGAAGCAACCAACAGTCCTACCTAGCAAAGATGCATTTGAACTGTAGCAATAACAAGAAAGGCACAATAGTCATTAGGCTGCAATAGTGTCATGAATATCTTAATAGTAGCTAACAGTTCTCTCAAAGAACTTAACACTTCTCAACAAGAAGTGACTCACACCTGGTACTAGAAAGCTGGCCAACTGCCTAGGGTTAGTGAAGTCATGAATCTTGGAGGAGAATCTATAACAGCTGCTTAACAAAGCTACCACAATCTCTAACTGCATTCTAAATACCCTTATAAGTACAAATAAGTGTAGTTCTAACCCCTCATCCAAGAAATTTCTCTTTGTAACAGATTTTTATAGAATTTTCTACTTTAATTCATCCTTATATGTTCTTTTTAATTTTTTTCTTTTTCTCCCCAGACATGCCCCCAGATTCCAGTTGTCTCTCCCAGTATTCTATCCCTCCACTTTCTTCCAACCTGAGCCTCCCTGTTCCCATCTCCACTGCAGCCTCTTTCCAGACTTCTCCTCTGGTCCACTGGCAATGCCCATTCTATTTCCCCTTCACAGTGAGGGCCCCCTTGTGCCCTCCTTGTTACTTGACTTCTTTGAGAGTCCATTAGACACCTGTTGAAATGGCTAAGATCAGTACCACAAGTGTCAGCTCATGGTGAAGAGGATGTGGAGCAAGGGGAACAGTCATATATTGCTTGTGGAAGTGCAAAATTGTACAGTCACTTTGGAAAACAGTATGGCATTTTCTCAGAAAATTGGGAATCAATTTATCCCAAGTCTCAACCATACCACTCTTGGACATATACTCAAAGGATACTCAACCATGCCACAAGGACACTTGTTCAACCATGTTCAGAGCATCTTTATTTATAATAGCCAGACCCTGGAAACAACCTAGTTGTTTCTCAACCAAATAATGGATTTAAAAAAAAACTATGGCTAGAAACCAAATATGAGTGAGTACATCCCATGTTCCTCTTTTTGGGTCTGGCTTACCTCACTCAGGATAGTGTTTTCTATTTCCATCCATTTGCACGCAAAATTCAAGAAGTCCTTGTTTTTTACTGCTGAGTAATACTCTAATATGTATATATTCCATACTTTCTTCATCCATTCTTCTATTGAAGGGCATCTAGGTTGTTTCCAGGTTCTGGCTATTACGAACAATGCTGCTATGAACATAGTTGAGCATATACTTTTGTTGTATGCTGGGGCCTCTCTTGGGTATATTCCCAAGAGTGGTATTGCTGGGTCCAGGGGTAGGTTGTTCCCGAATTTCCTGAGGAACCGCCACACTGCTTTCCAGAGTGGTTGCACAAGTTTGCATTCCCACCAGCAATGGATGAGTGTACCCCTTTCTCCACACCCTCTCCAGCAAAGGCTATCATTGGTGTTTTTCATTTTAGCCATTCTGACAGATGTAAGATGGTATCTTAAAGTTGTCTTGATTTGCATTTCCCTGATCGCTAAGGAAGTTGAGCATGACCTTAGGTGTCTTTTGGCCATTTGAACTTCTTCTGTTGAGAATTCTCTGTTCAGCTCAGTGCCCCATTTTATAATTGGGTTGGTTAGCCTTTTACGGTCTAGTTTCTTGAGTTCTTTATATATTTTTGAGATCAGACCTTTGTCAGTTGCAGGGTTGGTGAAGAAATGAGAACGTAAATCCAAAGACAAACATATAGGCATCCCCCTGAATATTAACCTTCATCAGGCGATGAAAGGAGACAGAGACAGAGACCCAAATTGGAGCACCGGACAGAAATCTCAAGGTCCAAATCAGGAGCAGAAGGAGGGGGAGCACGAGCAAGGAACTCAGGACTGCGAGGGGTACACCCACACTCTGAGACAATGGGGATGTTCGTTCGGGAATCCACCAAGGCCAGCTGGCCTGAATCTGAAAAAGCATGGGATAAAACCGGACTTGCTGAACATAGCGGACAATGAGGACTACTGAAAACTCAAGAACAATGGCAATAGGTTTTTGATCCTACTGCACGTGCTGGCTTTGGGGGGGCCTGGGCAGTTTGGATGCTCAACTTACTGAACCTGGATGGAGGTGGGCGGTCCTTGGACTTCCCACAGGTCAGGGAGCCCTGATGGCTCTTCGGGCTGATGGGGGAGAGGGACTTGATGGGGGGGCGGGGGGAGGTGGGAGGAGGAAATCCTCAATAAATAAATAAATTAATAAAAAAAATAACAAGAGGAATAAAAAATAAAAATATGAAACTTACAAAAACTAAGTTTCATTTTTCAAAAGAAAAAAAAATAAAATAAACTATGGTAAATTTACACAGTGGAGTATTCATTAAAATGAATGACATCATGAGATTTGTAGGAAAATAGATGGAACTAATTTCTCATTATATATTCTAATATTAATTCCCTTTTATTAATTTCTTTTTTTAAAACTTTGGACAATATCTGATTACATCATTTCTCCATCCTTTTTCTCCATCCAATCCCTCCTATGTCTTCTCCCTTCCTGTCTTCCATGTCTTCTATAATCTGTCTTCAATTCATGGCCTCTTTTACTATGATTATTGTTTATGTGTGTGTGTGTGTGTGTGTGTGTACATGAATGCATGTATGTAGATAGAGAGTTACAACATAAAGTCTGTTTAGTTTTTGTATATACATGATTTCAGTACTGATCACTTGGTATAGTATACCAAGGGCCTTGGGTGTGTTTAGTCACGCCTACTGCTGAGCACCCCCCCCCAAATCTCCACAGCACTCATGCCATTTTTCTTCCTCTCCCCCAGCAGTCCAAAGAGTCTCACAGCCACTGTCTCTGCAAGGTCAGCGCAGAGCTCCCTAGACAAGATGGAAACATAAAAGTGCCTGGCCTGGGGAAGAGAAGTATATTGAAGAAACCATTTGCAAGATCAGAGCTGTCACCTGACAGTCCAGGCCCCTGCCTCAGAGTTCAAGTCAGAACATTACTTCTTACTCCTTGAGAACACCAAAGAAGAACAAGTTGAAGATTTCAGTAGCCACGTGGATTCTGGAAAAAGAGGCAAGACCTCTCAGAAGGTTCTAGCTTGCAGTGCAGCTCTCCTATACAGCGACAGAATTCTTTCTTGTATCTCACTTTTAATCATCACCTTTTGAACTTCAGGCACTTCCCACCTCAAACTCAAAACTGAGTGTCGCTTTCTTAGCTATGCACTGGGAAATGTAAGACTGCTTCAGGTTTCACTGGCATGCTGGAATGGTTTAAGCAACAGAAAAGTGAGCAAGATTTTCTTTCCCCGACGGAGCCTAATCAGGTGCCGCCTATATTTGGCTGTTTCCCAGTTCAAGGGCTGAGAAGTCAAGTATGATATAAGGAAGTGATTCAACAGATCAGGGGCCTTCCCTGTGGACCTTTCTAAGCTCTGTTTAGTATAGAATTTACTCCCTCAGATAATAATAATAATAAAATAATAATAAATGTTATACAAAATAACAAATATGATCATGATCATCCCACCCTTCTTCCCAGGAAGGTGATCAGCTCCTTGAGGTCCAGTTTGCCCTGTCATTTGATTTCACCCAGGAGAAATCTCCATTCAACTACCAACTACATGATATCCCTTATAAAGGACTGGCAGAGCCTGGTCCTCTACTGTTCTGACTTTCAATAGAGGTGGTCTGACTAACTGTGCTAAGCGTACTTTGAGAAGGTCCTTTATTTATGAAGTAGCTCTTGGAATTCCATCTTGGTGGTTGATCACAGCTACTTCTGAGTCTTTTTCTATGATATTCAATCAGGTGTTGCATAGAGGAGTTTTCAAATCCCAGAGAGATCTTAGAAATGTAGCATGGGCACTGCTGGTGGTGTAGGGGATCTGGAGGCAAAAATTCACTCATCCAGAAAACATGGAAGATTAATCCTCAGAGAAGGCAAAAGTTAACAGCTTTATTCCTTGGGGATCAGAGGACCCTAAGGTTATGAGTCCACTAAACAGATACTGGTTTGGGTATTCTATGGGGACTCTTCCTCTCTTAGCTCTATTGTCTCTCTTCCCCATCATTTCTCCCCACTATGTCCTTTTGGAACAAGAAGCCATCATCCTAGGGTAACATGCTTTCACTTAACTTTGTCTACCAAATGCCCTCTAATTCTCCTTCAAGAGGGCTGTGTGGGAGCTAGCCAAATACTGCAGATTCCAGAGATAGAAACTATACATTTCACACATTTCTGAATTTAGGGATTGAGGATATAGCTAAAGTTGTTCATAGACACTAGGCCTTTGTCTTTCTCTTCGTTTCTTTTTTTCTTGAAAATTAAGCTTGTTCTTTAACAATTTCATATGTGCTTATAATGGATTCTGATTACTCTTCCTCCATATGTTCTCTTTTTATCATTTCATCTATATCAAACTCCCCCGTATCTTTACCAATTTTTTCCTGTATTTAAGACTTTTCATTTGATTTAGTTTAACTAGGGCCCTCTGTGTGGTCAATGGCTTGAGACTGGGTCCTGGAGGGTTCACCAGTAGATAATCAACTAAGTCAATGACATTCTCGTCCCTGAATCTGTTAGTAGCCCATTGTCTAACTGTAAGGTGGAGTCCATTCCTGTAAAGACCAAAATGCACCCCTGTAGATTCTGTGAGTCTGTGAGTTCAACAACTGTGTCTTATTTAGAAGATTCCATCACGCAGCCTCCTTCCCTATCTTCTGCCTCTTGAAGTCTTTCTGCCCCATCATATGCAAAATCCAATGAGCTGCAGCAGAGATGGTTCTTATTTAGAACTGAGGAAGCAATAGTCACTTATTCTCAGTATCTTGGGCAACCATATGTCTGGATTCACCTCTGTCCACGGAAAGAGAGGCTTCTTTGATTGGGGTTTAGAGTTTGCTTCTTTTACTTACCCCACTCTACACACCAGGTAGCACTGGCCATATACAGGGTATGATGGTGCCTAGTCACTGACACTGCCCAAATGGATTAAAATCTGACCATGTCCCTCTCAAATCCCTTCCTGACCCTGCATTTCCATATTTACTCATCCTTCACAGCTGGTTCATTACTAAGGGATCGACACCTGAAGTTGATGATGATACTAGTCTCAATCTGCTAGAGTGTTTTGTAGGCTTGTGGCCTCATCAGGCACAGTACCAGCCTTCTGAGGCAATGGTTGACCACATGGGGTGAAACAGTTCTCATATGGAAATAAATAACAAGTGGGCAGGAGACATAGAAGAAAAAGTACCCCAGAGGCTATGGGAAAGAGTAAAACATAAGTCTCTTGGCTCAGATCCTTCTGTGTCTCCTGTGTCCTCTGGATTGATCTTCTAGGATCTGACAGAGCTGCTCTCCTAAATTTCAAATTCCCCAGGATCATTTGCCTCACAAATGCAAGAATTCTTCCAGGACAATTGGTACTAGCACATGGGATTTAACATCCTTGGTTATCATTCTACCTGCTTACATTTTAGAAATGTATGTAAAACATTTACTAATACCCACTTTTTGTCTGTGGAATCCTTTAGCCAGGGAAGAAATTGGAGGGGTCAGAGTATTCTGACATCTCTTATTTTCAAGGGGTCTCTAACAATGGCTGGCATGAGCCCAGAACTCCTCACAGAAAAGCTGCCAGGGGACCCTGAGAGAGAAGCTGAATCTGAGAGCTTGCTTGTAAAGCATTTCCAGAGTACTGTTCCAAGGATGGTGAATGCATCCTCAGAAAATGCCTCCAGGGACCATGTCTGCTGCATGTTCTCTGCTGGAGCCACAAAGAAGCCCGTTCCCAAAAGGGCTGAGTTCTGTTTCCCTGTTGAAATAAGAGCGGCGGGGCTGTGTCCCCCTGTGTCCCCAGCATCCTGTCGCCCGCATGGCTAGCTTAGCTTATGTCCCGAAATAATTATACGGAAACTGTATTTTTTTAATCACTGTCTGACCCATTAGTTTTAGCCTCTTATTGGGTAGCTCTTACATATTGATCTAACCCATTTTTATTATTTTATGTAGCCCATAAGTTGGCTTATCAGGACTGATCTTAACCTGTGTCTGTTTGGCGTGGGAGAACCATGGCGACTCATTGACTCAACTTTTTTTTTTAGCATCCTGTTTTGTTTTTTTTGCCTACCTAGGGGTTGGCCTATGAAATGGGCCTAGGCAGTTTTTTTATTAATAAGAAATCATTTTTACATCATTTTTCCTTTTTTTGTTTAAACAAAAAAGGAAGGCTTTAATTTTAACATAGCAAAATTACAAATAACAAAACAGTTATCAAGCAAGAATTACAGTTACAATATTTATATCTATTTTATCTTTTATCATAACTAAGGAAAACTATAACTATCTATTCATTTTTCAACTCCATCAAAGACTCCAGAAGGATATAATACTTTCTAAACAAACAAGAAATCCAAACTCTAGAAATGACAGAGACATCTCGCTGCCTAAACAGTCACCCAAAGTTTTTTTGTACCGTTGGGGCATCCATCTTTAGCCTTTAGGCCCATAGTATACAGCAGACATTTTTATCAAGCAGGAAATTTTAAAGACAGTTTAGTCACTTTCTGTTGTGTCCTGCAGAATGTCTCGCAGACTCTCATGAATCAGGAACCCCGAAAGACCATCTCACCTTTTGGCAAGTTTAGCAGTCCTCTCTCTGCAGGTTCTCTGTGTCCAGTTTATGTAACAGTCCAGGCAAGAGCAGTTTCTTTCCCAAATGGCTATCCAACTCCATAAGGATCCTCTTTAATGCCCATCTTCCTCTCGAAGTAGATTGGTGCCGCCAGGAGCAGACATGTCTCATTGTCATGAAAAGTCCTAAGTTATTAAAACATTTAAAATGCCATATTTTGTAGTCTTTGAAAGATATGAAGAATGTCTATCTAACTGAAATATATCTTGATATATATAGAAAATCTAACTAACATGACTACAAGCTTGATTATTATCAATGATTATCCATTAACAACCTATATTTCCTAGTTATACATTACATTTTAAAAATGAACTACACAATCACAATATCTTAATCAAGATCAGAAATACATATACATATAACAAAATTGACCTTAAAATCCATACCAATGCAAATTATTTATACCTATACCAAAATGAAGGCGTATTTAATTAATCCAGGCCAGTGGGTACAAGAAGACAATTTTAATATAAAAGCACACTCACACACCCGGAGTTTAGCGATCCACCGTAAAACCGGAAACAGGAAGGGCTCCAGTCTCGCGTTCCAATTCATTAGTAAAAACATTCGCCCGAGGCTGTCCCGCCCCAAAAGGCGGGGTCTCTCTACATTTCCCTTCATTGGGACTTCCTGTGGGAGCTGCTATTGCCCCGGCAAGTCTAATAGTAGAATGTATTTAACCCTGTCAATAATTTAGTTCTAAAAATATAAAGAATTTGCTGATCAGTTTACAAATAACTTTTGCCATCCTAATATATTCTTAATGGAACTCAACCAGAATACCTAATAACCACAAGCGATGGTTCTAAAAATGGTACCAGCTATTGCTACTTCTTTTAATCCCCGTGAAGTTTCATGGCACCATGAGCAGGAATCCACACAGGATAGGGCAGATTTCCACAGCCCCATTAATGGAGATTAACTAATTTACCTTAGGTTACACTCCGGTAGTTAAAAGCAGCCAAACTCAGATCTTAGCAATATATGTGAGTAAAGTGTTTTCCTTTTCTCGTCTCTGGATCACAGGAATGCTTATATATGTGGTAAAAATTAATATGTTAATATTTTATATTAACTGCAATATATTTATAAGTGATATATTAATAGTAATGTGTTATAATTATCTTGATACTTTTTCCATTTCTCACTCTTAACCTCCATTTTCAGGTTGAGTCAGCCCTTTAACTTTCATGGGTCTGTGATTATGTCTCAAGATGGGAATCAACAGCATCTTAAGTTTGGAAACCATTCTTGCTCTTGATAAAAGCTCATCCTTGAGAGGGTCCTAAATAATTAGGAGGGGATTTAGGGAGAGTAGTTAAGGGAACTGTGAGTGAATGAATAGAAGGTATGCCTAACAAGAAACCGAGAAGAGAACGTCAGACATCAGAACTTCCTGACTGTGCACCATGGGCGGATGAGATGCCGCAGGAGGATCCAACATGACCATTAGCACCAATAGCCCATGCAACATCACCAATATCAGACAGAAACAAGGCGCATGACTCTCAAAACCCTGAGATCTAAGAAGGTCTTGTGGACAGAGTCACGAAGGTACGCTAGTCAACACCTTGATTGGACATCCAGCCAGAGCTGCCTCTATTGGTCGTCCAAGAAAGAAAACTACTTTTCCATGGGACACAGCTAATCTCTCAGATGACTTTATGTCCAGTCAACATTCTCTAGTAACACCCAGGGTAGCCCTTTCCAAATTCTTGCCCCTTCGAAATGTTAACAAAGAAAAATGGTTATTTTCAGTGAGAAAATGGCATATAATTTATGATACCACAAGTGTACTGAGACTAGAATTTTACACCTGGATTTGAGAGGCTGCCATGTCATAAGCCTAAGAAACATGGCACTGACATCAGACCTGTCCTCTATTAGAAAAGAGGAGGGTGTCTTGGAGACTGTTATTTGGAATTTACCAACTTAGGGTTATGCTGGGGAAGGATTAAGGAAACCCTTGTTAGTGGGCAGAGGGATGAGAAATCCTTCTACATAGTAATGAAAAGTTTAGCAAAGTCTATTCCCCGTGCTACAGTGGAAAATTTCTAATCAGTATGTGATAAAGTGACAAATCTAAACAGTAAAATATCCGGGAATAATGCTTAGAATGTAAACAAGTTTACTTTAACCACTAATAATAAAGGGTATATAAAAATAGATAAAATTGTGGAATAAAATACAAAGGCAATATTAATTTCCGACAACTATTTTTGGAAACACAGAATATAATACTTGATGTGTTATTTTTTATTTACATTCTTTTTACTTATTTATTTTGTTTCTTAAGTAAAACTTTCTCTTATTCTGCTGATACCTTAGAAAATATTTTAAATTAAAGATTCTTGGCAATCCAGATTGCAAAATAAGTCTCACTCACTTTGATATGAGATCATCAAGGCCCTGTCTAAAAGATGACAGATCTACTAAAAAGTAATAGGGCAAGCTAGGCATAATGGTGAACACCCATAATCCCACCACTCTGGACCCTGTGGTAGGGTCATCACTTCTAGTCTAGCAGGATCTGTTTTAAAAAACCAAGCAACCTTCATTTTGATTAAACCTTTCTCCTACCAGATGCTCTTCCCTTGTCCCCAGTCCACCACCACTTAAGTGTTTCCACTCCCATATAAACAATACTGTTTATTTCAGAGTGACAAATGTACATCAGAAGATGAGAAGGTAGGCTAGGGACTTTTGAGAACAAGAAGGGTTTCAGTGGGAGAGGAAAAAGGATGAGAGAGGCTAATCAGGAGGATGTAAAACTGACCAAAATTCATAGATGTACACATACATATATGTATACATATATAATGTAATATATATTAAATTTATTATATATAAATGCATGTGTGTTTGTCTAAGAATAAAGCATTAATTGAAAAACAAAACAAAGAATAAACACATCCATTTGTACGCAAACTTCAAGAATTCCTTGTTTTTTACTGCTGAGTAATACTCTAATATGTATATATTCCATACTTTCTTCATCCATTCTTCCATTGAAGGGCATCTAGGTTGTTTCCAGGTTCTGGCTATTACAAACAATGCTGCTATGAACATAGTTGTAAACCGGACTTACATAGCGGACAATGAGGACTACTGAGAACTGGCAATGGGTTTTTGATCCTACTGCACATACTGGCTTTGGGGGAGCCTAGTTTGGATGCTCAACTTACTAAACCTGGATGGAGGTGGGCGGTCCTTGGACTTCCCACAGGTCAGGGAACCCTGATTGCTCTTCAAGCTGATGAGGGAAAGGGACTTGATCGGGGGAGGGGGAGGGAAATGGGAGGCGGTGGTGGGGAGGAGGCAGAAATCCTTAATTAAATGAATAAATTAAAAAAATAAAACAAATACAAACAAATAAATATAGAACTTCAAGGTACCAGCCACCACAGTCTCTTGGGAAATCTGAGACAGCTAAGGGATTATCTCAAATACATTTGAATGTGGATTTTGCTTAATGGAATAAAATACAAATTTATGCTTAGGAAATATTTAGAAATCAACAAAGCATTTAGAAGCATTGTGTTGAAAGAGTAAAGCATAAGAATTTTCTCCTTCATCTAGTACACAGACATAATGAGGTCAAGGATGAGATGAAAGGAAAACTCCATAGAGAGACTGTGCAGAGGGCTCTGAGACCCTCCACTGACTGTCAACAAAACAGGAGAGTGGAGCCAGAGGCCATGGCTTCATTAGAGTAAGGCTATGCTGCTTGTTCAAGTAACGCCTTAGGGCCATCTGGAAGGCTTGATTTCTGCAATAACAGATTGCGGACCAACAAAACAGACTCTTCCTATTTTAAAATGTCACAATATTTTATTGTTTGGAAACTTTATACATGCATATAAATTTGTGATCAAACCCAAAGCCCATTCCCTCCCCTTAAATTACTCTCCTCTATCCTTTGCTATTTTCCCTCCCCCCTGTTCTCTAAGTCAAGACCCCAATTAATACTGCCTGTATGTGTGTGTGTAGGACCACCTACTGGATCATGGGTAGGATTTCCGAGGTCACATTCCTGAAGACAATCTACTCTCCATCCCCAGCAAGTAGTTGCTTTTAGATTCCCAGCTATATGTAGGACTTTGTGAGTGGGCCCTTCCACCATCCATTCTGGTTTTCAGATATCTCAATCTTGTGCAAGTCTTGGGCAAGGAGTAATCCCTGCTGTGAGCTCATCCGGCAAATAGTTTCCCTGCAGATGTCCACTATTTTGGGGTATTCATTCTTTATGTCCCCTCTGTAAGGTGATCCCTAAGGGTTGGGGACATAGTATAGATATTTCATTTAGAACTGAGCACTCCAAGCTGTCTTATTCTCTCCAAGTTGATCCGCTCTGGATTTCTGTATTCATCACCATCCACTGCAGAAAGAAACACCACTGATGAGGGTTCAGAAATGAACTAATCTATGAGTATATGGATAAGAACTTAGGGGATGGCTCTATGCTATATCCATTTAGCAGAATAATTGTATTAGACTCTTTCCTAAAGGCTGCGTGTAGCTGGTCCCAGCTTTTGTGTCTTAGTTAACAATACCAAGCATGAGTTCCGGCTTGTGGAGCAGAGACAACTGAATTAGAAACTGACTGGTTACTCACAAAAAACTAAAGCCACTCTTGCATCACTGGACATATATGGTCAGGCTAGTCATTATTGTCCCCCATAGAGTTCACATGGGGTAATGTTGTTGAATACTTTTTTCTTTCTGTTGGGGGCCAGGCTGGCCTAGGACTTTTCCTCAGGTCCTGATGTATGGAGAAGGAACTGTTGGCAGAGGCTGCTTGTTTGTTTCCTGGCCACTCAAACCAGAAATAACCACACAGAAACTGTATCATTTAAGTCATGGCTTGGCCAATCACTTAAGCGTATTTCTAGCTAGTTCTTATATCTTCAATTAACCCATTTCTATTAATCTGTGTATCTCCTCGTGACTGTGGCTTACTGGCAAGATTCCAGCACTTCTGCCTCCTGCCGCAGCTACATGACATCTCATTGACTTCACCTACTCTTTGCTATATCTCTGTTTGTATTTCCCACCAAACTTTATTCTGTTAATCTATTGGTCAAAAGCAGCTTTATTCATTAACCAATAAAAGCAACACATGTACAGAAGGAAATCCCACTTCAAGGAACTTAGTTCCTTGTTTAATCCGAGGAAAATTCTTAGCAAGGCCAATAATGGGGGCTAGAGCCTTGTGTGGAGCTGTGATTTCAGATCCTGGGAATTCATCCTCTCCCAACATTGGAAAGCTATGGTCATCAGTCTCAAGGATACTGAGCATTTGGTCACTGGTGCAATTGAAATATTCTGTGTTCCCTTTGTGTAACATTTGATTATTATCATTGTATGAGAGTGTTCTGCTGACTCTGTCTCATTTCCCCCTGCAAACGGTATATAAGATACTATACCTCTTAATAAACTTTCTAGCGTGAGCATTCAGCTTGTGTGAGACCTCCTAATCCCAAACTTTCCTGTCTTTTATTTCTCATCCCCTGGTCTTTCTTCTCAGAAGCCTGTCACTGAAGAATGACCTGCTGTCCCAGATCACCCTTCATAATATAAATAGCAACTTCTAATAGTATGGATGCCAGTCAGAATAATTGAAGCTTCAAGGTTGATTCCTCCATGTGATGTAATATTTTGAGAGCTCTCTGGGACCCTGCTAACCAGCTACTCAAAGACATATCTCATAACTGGTAGCTTGTGATATCTGGGAAAGATGTAACCCCCCTTTCTTATTAAGTAACTTTATTTTAACTCTTTCAAATATACATGTATTTCAAATATGTCATGTGTGCATGTATATATATATATATATATATATGTATATGTATATTTTAGGAAACTGATAGACTTCCATATGGCATTTTAAAAGATTTTTAGTGTTAGCTATCTCTCTGCATGCTTCCTCCTGTACCCAGCCCTCCTAGCCTCCATCCCATTTAACCTTTCTTTTCCCATTTCCCCCCTGTCATTTAGTACCACTTGCATTCTTTTCCATTCCCTTGGAACCGTCCTCACCCATGTCCCCTTACTGGTTTCCTGACTTATTTGTATAGTTGGCAGGCTCTTTCTCGGTCATCCCTAGTGACATGCCAACCAATAATGGGCAGGTTTCTTCCTCAGGCGTGTCTGGAAGAGCTCTAGGCAGGCAGAGTCACACCTGCCATCAGGCACAGCTTCATCTGCTGCGTTCCCTCTTCTGCCTTCTCCTATATAGCTGCTTCTTGCTGACCTCCATCATCAGCCTGGGGCTCTCAGAGCGCCCTCAGCTGAAGTCAAGGCACAGTAACTTGACCAAAGATGCCAAACATTCAGTCAATTCCACAGAAACACTTTATAAAACTTTAGTAACATGTTATAAAAATTTAGAGGGAACAGTGGCAGATAATATATTGAGGTTAACATTAAATATAATGTATGTGTGCACTGTATAACTTTAAAAATAAAAAAATAATTTTTTAACTTAATAAAATGAATTCATCAGAATTTGAGGGATGAAAATAAAACTCCATACAAGTGTATAACTTATTTTATTGCAGAGGGAAAAATGACTCAAATTAATTCAGGAAAACTATTTTGAAAAAGCAGATTAAGTAGAAGCAAATGGGAGAAATGGTAATTTTCAAGCCTGAAAATGCTTCACAAAGCTTCATACATTTAAAAGAATATATAATGAGATCACAATAGTGACAGCTCACTCTTAAAGTAGACATAAGGGAATGGGAAAACATTCCAGGTGTTGTAGGAGCTTACTTGGTTACAAATTAATTATATTCTATTAAGTGTGACAACATTTCACTCTCTTATTTAAGATCAGAGGAAATATTTTATACTCAGCATGTAGCATTTATTTCTGAAGTAAGAAATAAAATATGAAAATTCTTGGAGCAACAACAACTGTTTGACTTTACCAGAAAATACAGAAGAGAGCCAAAAACAAAGCTGGAGATGAGATTTCACACAAGGATAGGGCTAGGCTTGCACTGATGCCTTGTTAACCCATGAATTGTCTTTAGCCACTCACTTCAGGATTCATCCTCCAGATAGCTGGCTCTAAGCAGACAACCTAAGTCCTCACTGTGGCTGGGAGAACTGGTAGAAAGGTGTATTTTGCGCTTAGAAATTTCTCTTGTACACTAACCTATGTAGATGTGTGCACACATGCTCATTTCAAAGGACTAGCATACGACACACATCAAAATTGAGATAGGTTGAATTAAAATTCAGTTATGTAATAGGCACAGATGCTAAAAATATAGAGGTGTTCTAAGTGGGAAAAAACATACTTTTAAGAGCAAAAAAAAATAGAACTGTGTGCCTATTCTGACTTGGAATCAACAGACAAATACTCCATGTCTCTGTAAATACACTCTGCATAATGGTGCTCCAATCAGCAATATTTAAGTTTAAATTAAATTAATATTTCAGGTGGTCCCATAAGATTATATGGCCTAGTGACATTCACTCATCTTAGTTTGTTTGAGTATACTATGAGGTTCTGCATGATGGAATCAACTAATAACATTTGTTTTGGAATATGCTTTCATTGTTAAATGCTGAATAATGACATATGCAGTTTTTCTGTACACAGACTATCTCTGAAAAACTATGCGTGAAATTGATAGTAGCAGTATGTCTAATATTGGTGATCTTCTCCATTTTTCAGAAGACTAGGTTATACGATGAAAATACATATATATATATATATGTGTTATATTTAAAGCATTTAAATTGAAATCAACATGGCATGGGGTTAACATTCAAAGCATAGGCTACAAAGAAAGTTTGAAGCAAATATAAGCTTCATAGTAATTAGCCTTATCTCAAAAACAAAACAAGATAAAATACAATTACTTAGTTAAAATTAATAATACCTATCTAGAGACAAAGAAAATAACAGAAAATCAAGCTGCATAAATTAGATGAAGGCATGATTTAGTATTGCATAGACCCTACACACTTGCAGGGACTTTGAGACTCTTTCAATAAAAAATATTGATCCACCATGAGTTCTTTGGAACTTTGCATTCAGGTCTATGAAGTTCTCCACATCACACTTAGCTCATTTGCTTAGGAAAGTGTCACCTAACTTCTTTGAGTCTTTCCTCCCTCCTCCCCCAATTTATAAGGATGATACCATCAGCTACTGTTTGTGCCCCTCTCCTGCATTTAAGAGATTCTCCTGTGCCCCTTTCTCCCCATCAACTACATGACCTTATTTACATGAATCAAAGACAACACTAGGCAGCAAGCAAGCCAAGGCATTTAATGATTTTTCTGGAACAATAAGCACAAGGTAAAATGTTGGTGCAATTGATGCTACAGCCCTAGCAACACCTCTGGGGTTGATCGCTTCCTCTTCTTGCATTTCACACCCCAACACCCACCTCATCTACGAATTACTGGAGCAGGTGCAGGGCCAGACCTGAATATCCAAAGCTACAGGATCTCCAGGACACAAAGCGACAATAAGATATCCAAGAGGAGTCCCAATGACAACCCAGTATCCAGGGGGTAGCAGTAGCCAGAGACTTCAAACCAGAACAATGACTCATTGTAATAAATCCTTGCAAGTAAAGAATAATGGATATACTGTGTGTCTCCCTGTGTCACACTACAGTTTCCAAGCCAAGATATTTATTTGTTTGTTTGGTTGATTTGGTTTTACTTTTAAATTTTGTTTTAGGGGGAGGTTGCAAGGACAGAGGGCAGAAGCAAGGGAATGGGGAGATGGGTGGGATCAGCGTGCATGGTGTGAAATCCACAAAGAATCCAGAAAAAGTTTTTTAAAAGGTTTACTTTGGCGGCCGAAAAGCAAGTTGCCACAACTTGAAACTTACTGGCCTTTAAAACTGAAAGACCCCACAAAGCCAGAACAAGAAGTAGTATCAAAACCCAGTGCCATTGTCCTTGGCTTCTCAGCAACCCTCATTGTCCGCCATATTCAGAGAGTCCGGGTTTATCCCCTGCTTTTTCAGTCACAATCCAGCTGGCCTTGGTGAGCTCCCAA
>NC_022012.1:20163773-20200687 GCF_000317375.1 Microtus ochrogaster
GCGGATGCAAACAGCAAGAGGTTTATTCAGATACACAGGTACCTGGGGCGTCCAAGTCTCTCGGAGGACTGGCGCGCTGTCAGGCTGGGGTAGCGGGTTTTTATAAGGTAAAGGGAGCAGAAGCGCAGTTACAGAAGCGAGATGCATAGTTACAGGGTTTTCATTGGTCAGTTTGAATATGGCTGAGTTCAAGTCGGGACAAGGTCCCTGGTTCCCGAGAATTCAGATATGGGCTGCCTTGGCTCTTGTCTAGGGCAGACAGGGTGTCTTTCTCGGTATTCACCGTTCCTTCCCCGGCCCAGCCACAGGTGTCTCTATCTCGTTTTGGCAGCTTCTAAACTGCCCTTTGTTAAACCCTGAATATTCAGTATAAGCCTTGCAAAATGGTGTTACCGGTGCTAAGCTGTTTAACAAGCTGGGCGGGGGGGTCTTTTAAAAACATTAAGCCTTGCCCTACAGATGAGAAATCTGAGCTAACTTATTATTATTCTCCAGCTGATGCAGGATGTGATGCTAAGGACCATCATCACTGTATACGAGCTCAGGGAGAAAGAAACCCAAAGAGAAGCACTTCTCTCCTGCTGACTCAAGTTCAACACATGGAACTGCTGTGCTAAATGAAGAATATGTTTAGAGTTGGAAACCACTTAGCCAAACTGGACTGGGCATGTTAAAAATATTACACATCAGAAGGATCATGGGGTTCCTAGATAATGTACCTAGTCATTTATTATTCCTGGTCATCCATGAAGGAATTTCTAGATGAGATGAACATTTGAATTGATACACTGATCAATAGAAAGTATTGCTGGGTGGTGGTGGCACACACCTTTAATCCTAGCACTCGGGAGACAGAGGCAGGCTGATCTCTGTGAGTTCGAAGCCAGCCTGGTCTACAGGAGCTAGTTCCATGACTGGCTCCAAAGCTACAGAAAAACCCTGTCTTGAAAAACAAAAGCAAAATACCAAAAAGAAAGAAAGTATGGATGACATGAATCAACCTGTTGAGGTTCCAGGAAGAACAGAAAGGAAGTCCTAGATAGAATGTGTTTCTGCCTGAGTATGTGAACCGCAGCATTAGCCTTATCCTGTCCTCATGCTGGACTCTACCCCCAACATTCCTGTTCTCAGCCTTTCAAAGTGGCTCAGAGAAAATCTTCAACTTTCCTACGTGGATAGCATTGTGACACCAGAGATCAGTCAGCTGGAGAATACCACCCACTCGACGGGCTTTAGTAGCATCTTCTAGTATATATAATATACACTGCCCTCAGGCGGACTTCACAGTCCAGGCCATTCTCACAGACGCTCATGTTGACCACCCTCTTATAACCACTTGCCTACTTTGGGTCAGGAGTTAGGAGAGGAGGCCCAGCACCCCACAGTCTGGGCCAGGTCCTCACAGTTGCAGTCCGTGACTGTGACCTTCGGTGCTGGATTTGACTGAAGTCGCTGCAGAACAACTGCTCCTGAGACTTTTGTGCTGAGAATTTGCTCTGGGATTCAGGTCTATTGTCACAGAAATGCCTGTCTCTCCACAACCTAGAAGGCCTCTCAGGGTCTCCCCGTTCTAAACAGCAGAGGCGCCCAGGGCACTCAGCTTCTCACTAAGAGTTACTGTCATTCCAGCTCCTCCCAAGGCTCCTCACAGAGCACATTGTCTCATAAATTCTAAACAACATATTTGAAATTAACAACTTAATCATTATAATATATTATTCAATCAACTAGAAGTGCTATTTCTTAGTAGTGAGTGGGGGAAGGGAAGAAACCACTGTGAAATATATCTTCATTCTAAGATCTGTTGTTTCTTGGAAGAGATTAGCTGTCAGCAGGTCATCAATTTTATTTTACTGTGTGGCTAAGACTATTTCTTCTAATTAAAGACCATGCATGAGTCTGAACAAATTTGCCTTATCTGTAAAAATGGATTTTCAGTCCTTCTTTGTGCAATAGTTTTAAATGTGCTGGGCGAGTGGTTTCTTCCAGGTGTTCTCTGACATGCCCTAGGAGAATTGGGACAGGAGGATCAGGGCTTAGTGTCATCTCTACAGGAACCATCTAGTCATCTTAAGATGAGGATCACAGGTCAGTGTCATCATCACAGGGACAACCCAGGCCACCAAGATATCTCACTCTGTACCTGTGGCTAAGTCAAGCAGAAATCCTCCACTCCTCCCTAGTTCAGAGGCCCTTTCTTCTCAGCAGTGGCTGCACAGGACCCTTCCTGGCAGCCCCCTCTCCTACTGCAGAGGCTGGAGGGCCCGTGAATGGCAGCCCAGCTTTGGGTAGAGGAGAAACCTGGAACTTCAGGGGACAAGGCTGCAATTAGACAGCTCCTGGAGTTTGGAAAGGACCACTCGCACAGGAAGCCTCATTTTCCTGGTTCCAGCTGCAGAAGGGGGCAAGGGAGAAGGGGAGGGCTGAGTTGAGAGAAGGAAAGAGATTATGAAAGAGAAGAGAGAAAACTGGGAATTATTGGGAAGTTTGTATGCGGAGAGAAGTTTGCAATAGCACAGAAGACTACATTTGCTCAGAAATTAAGGCCAACAACTGACAAGTGGGACCTCATTCAACTAAAAAGCAAACAATCAAGTGAAGAAGCCCACAGAGTGGAGAAATCCTTTCCAGATGTGCATCCAAGAGAGTATTAATGTCCAAAATCTATAAATAAAACCCCAAAACAAAGAATAAAAAATACTGAATTAAATAAAGGCCTATGGAGCTTAACAGAGAGTTCTTAAAAGCAGAAATAAAAACTGAGAGGAAATCTATTTTTAATAGGTGTTCAGCATTCACACCGAGTAGAGACAGGCAAATTAAAATGACTTGAACAGTTAATCTCACCCTAGTCAGAACTGCTAAGATCAAGAAACAACTAACAACAAATGCTGGTGTATATGGGTGAAGGGGGGACACTTACTCACTGTCAGTGAGATTTCAAACTGCTGCAGCTGCTATGGAAATCTATGCAGAGAACTGCTCAAAAAGCTAAAAGCAGATCTACCAAGTCATCCAGCTCAATCACTGTGTTTTTTAACCAGCGAGTTCAATATGTGACTACAGAGATACTTTCTCAGTCATGCTTACTGTTTCACTGCTCACAACAGCTAAGAAAGGCAAGGAACCTAAATGGCCTTCAACTGAGCAATGGACAATGTGGTCCATTTATACCCATAATGGATAACGTGTTCCATATATACACACAATGGGTAACGTGGTCCATATATAAACCCAATGGATTATAAGAGAAGATGCCCCCTCCTAAAAGTCATCGACCACCTAGTAAACCCGAGTTCAAAGCAGGGAAAACTGCCTCTTGAATGGGTGCTCCAGGGAGCCAAGAGACTCACAAGACAATGTAGGCCATTGCCATTGCCTGTGTTTGACTCTGAGAACTTGAAGTTAAGATCATGTGGCTGACAATGGTGCACAATTTAGGCACACAAGCACAGTAGCTGGAATTGACCATGAAACTTCCTTTTGGAGAACCAGCGCTCCTAGAATCTGAAGGTGCTATTAAGTGATTGAAGAGAGAAAAGCAACCAGTAGTCCTACCCAGCTGTAGAGCCACGTCCACCAACCACACAGCCACACCCACCAACCACACAGCCACACCCACCCACCAACAACAAAACCAACCCACCCACAACAGCCACAGCCACAAAATGCACAGCCACACCTACCTACCACACAGCTACCATAAAGCCACACCCATCCACTACAAAGTCACACCCATCCAACACATAGTCAATTCAGCCACCATGTAGCCAACCCACCCACAACACAGCCACACCCGTTCCACACAGAGCCACCACATCCAACACATAGTCACACCAGCCACCAAATAGTCACACCCACCCACCATATGCCACACCCACCCACCACACAGCCATACCCATCCAACACATAGGCACATTCAGCCATCATACAGCCACACCTACCAAAACCACAGTCAAACCTACCTACCATACAGCCACACCCATCCACCAAAAAGTCACACCCACACACACACAGCCACAGTCAGCCACCACACAGCCACACCCACCAACATATAGCCACACCCAGTCACCACAAAGCCACACCCACCACATATCCAACACACAACCACACATATCCACCACATATCCACACCCACCCAATACACAGCTGCACCCACCTATCACATAGCCACACCCACCCAAAACATTGCTACACCCAGCCACCACAAGCTACACACAGCCACCACACAGCCACACCCACCCAATACACAGCTATACCCACCCATCACCCAGCCACACCCACCGGAAACATTGCTACACCCAGCCACCACACAGCCACATTTACCCACAACATAGCCACACCTGCTTTCCGCACATCCACACCCACCCCTAACACAGCCACACCCCCTACCACACAGCCACACCTACCTACCACACAATCACACCTGTGCAACACACAGCCCCACCCACCCAATGTATAGCCATACCTACCCACCACACAGCCACACCTACCCAACACACAGCCACACCTACCCAACACACAGCCATACCCACCCAACACATGGCCAAACCCACCCAACACACATATATGAATATATATGTATGTATTTATGAGAAAGGGGTCATGAATTTGAGATGGAGTTCAGGGAATACTGAAAGAGTTGCAGGTCAAAGGAAGATGATGTGAATATAGTAAACACGGAAAATTTTCAAAAGAATCATTAAAACTAACAAAAATAAAATTTATCCTAATTTGTATGACCTTTTCTCAGGAGAATAATTTTTTGCAGTTGAAATGTTGATAATAAAATCAATAATTAGTAACAATGAAAAAGGAAGAGCAAGGACAGGGCACATTTAGAGTCAGGTGGTGCTGGCTCATCAAAGACAAACTTGGAACCAGGTATCTCCAGCACATTCAGCTGGAAGATGACTTGGTAGGGAAGTGAGGACATGGGTTGAGAGGCGGCTTTTCATCCACACATGTTACGTGGGTGCTAATGATGGTGGTGGCAGGGATGAGCACATGTGCAGTCTGGAGAATATCCCTCTGAAATCATGGATACACAGCACACTTTGGCAGTGTAGACCTTTTGAACCATACTGGGATCCTCACAAACAGCTGTGTGTCCAGGAGTCCTGGGCTTATGCTGACCCAGCTCCACCAGAGAAAGACCCCAGCTCTGCAGAGAAGAATACATTAGTGACATGACTTATGTTGCCTATGTTTAAGTGTTTTTGAGGATGCAAAACATACCTTCAAATGGGCGACATCTTTGGGTGCTCCTGCATGCCCCCTTGGCTACCCATCTCACTTACTGTTTTCAGGGCTCCCACTATCAGTTGCAGGGCTCCCACTACCTCCAGCCTTAGTATCCACCCTAGTCTGGCAAAAGAAGTCCTTCTTCTTACTGGGGCCCAGCATCTTCAGTTATCATATTCCAGTGTCAGGTAGACTAGATATAGCTCTGCGGGGGTGGAGGGACATATCGCTGCTGTCACGATGAGAGCTAGGAGAGCCTGCCTGGGTTCATGGCAGAGCCTGCTAAGGCCATTACTTTTGTTACATGAACCTCCCACCCTATACCTCAGTGCTTAATTCTTAGTGTCCTCTTCCTGTTTTCCTCTCTTCCCCTTCTATGCTAGAGAGTCTCATATGAAACTTTATAAAATTTAAAACAATTTGTGTACCTAGAACAGAGGTAAGATAATTAATCACCTTTCTGTCTCTCTCATATCCCTCAAGTTTCTGGGGTGTAGTGTTTTGTATGTGTTGTGAATGTGTGTGTGTGTGTGTGTGTGTGTTTATGTAAAGGTACATGTATGTATATGTGTATTATGAGTGCACACTGAATGTGTGTTTGTCTCTGTGTATACATATGTAAGTCAATGTCCATGTCTACATGTTGTGCTTCTTCCTGTTGGACTGTTTTAAGATTTACTTACTCATCCAGGAGGTAGTGGCACACACAGTTAATCTCAGCACCTAGGAGGCAGAGGCAGAGAGTTCTCTGTGAGTTTGAGGCCAGCTTGGTCTAGAGAGTGAGTTCCAGAACAGCCAGGGCAGTCACAGAGAAACCTTGTCTCAAAAAAAAAAAAAAAGAAAAAAAAAGAAAAAAAAAAGAAAGAAAAAAGAAAAAAACAAAAAAAATCACAAAACAAAAAAACAAACAAAAACCCAAAAAGCAAACAAACAAGCAAAAAAGATTTACTTACTAATGTGTTGCTTTGCTAGGGATGAAACCCATGGCCTTATGTATGCTAGACAAGAACTCTTCCCCTGACCTGGACTTGTACCCCTCCACTTTAATAGCCCTTAAATTAGATTGCAGCTGTTCCTTCTGCCTTTTCTTTTGGGATCACTTCTGCAGTGATATCTTAGAACAGTTGAAACTTAGGTGTCCTTCTCCTGCCCCTGAATTCCACTCAACTCTTTTGTCAAATGTCTAGTTCTACCTTCACAAGATATCCATTACGTTCAAAGCCAATTTCAAATGTGGAACAGTTTCCCAAACCATCTTAAGCTTTGATTCTTTGCTTAGAGAGCTCACAGAACTCAATGAAATTGTTAAATTCATCTGGGTGTGTGGTGGCACATGCCTACAATTCTAGCTGTATATTCTAAATTAAATACTCTCTTTTGGAGGGTAGAGAAAAGGCAGGAGGGGGACTCATAGGATTTAGGAAGCTAATAAGTCTTGGGATGGTGAGGGAACTCCTGAACACTATAAAATTCACATTCCCAAGGTTCATGTAAAGAGCAAGTAATTGCTAGAGAAGACTCCCAGACTGTCTAAATTGCCTGTGAATAATGCAGGGAGCTTCATGGACTCAGCTTTCTTAAGTTATCACTCAGGCTGGGATGATGCAGCTGCCCTTAAATCACCCATGTTCCTAAAGTTGCTTACCTATGCTACTTGAATAACCATAGTAAACTCATTTGGTTTGCTAAGGTATACTGGATGGAATAATTTCCCTTGCCTGTTGTCTGCACCTTCTCTGAGGTGTGCTAGATATTTGTTTGTGTGTCTCGGGGAAAATTCACATAATATGATTATACCCAAACAAGCACAACCGGAACCAAAGATAAATTGGGTAGAAGATGTATGACTCTTACAGTAGATGGTAAAACATCCAACTGAGGCTGATCTGCCTAGTGAGTAGAATTCTTGCCTGTAGGGGCAACAAAATATGTTTATTTTCCCTCATGTGATATTAGATGGTAAGAACAGTTGGGATGTGAGCATTCAGTGTTTGGTACCCAGATCATGCAAGCTTGGTAGCATGGTGTCATCAGGATACTTGCCTTCTCCTGGTTATGATAAATGATGAAAGAATGAGCCACCACAAGAGATCATGAGAGATTTTTTAGCGACTTTTTAGATTACCAGAATTTTGGTGGAGGATGATCACATGCTGCCTGCATGGCTCACTTTTAGCTAAGTCTATGGAATCATAGCCATCCATATTAGATAAAGAAGAATACAGAAATATCTTCCAATGCTGGGTTCCAGATTGTTCCTCCTAGGATTTAGGAACCCTACCCCTGCTGGTCATCTTTACTTTGAAAGAAACATTCTAGTATGACAAAGGCGCCAGCTTCCCCCAGCACTTGTTTTGTGAGAACTGCAAAGTCATCAAGAGCACTTTTAAAGCCAGAAGGGAATAGGAAGCTGAATTACAAGTCCTGAAAGACCACAACTGTCAACTCAGAGTATTATATCTGGAAAAGTTATCTACTAAATTTGAAGGAAAAAATTAAAGCTTAGCAGTCAAATTTCTGCCTGCTAATCCAGTTCTATAGAGGATAATGGAAGGGATATTTAAATCTGAAGAAAAGGTTATTATTTCCAAGAAAAGGCGTAAGGAATAAATAAACAAATTGAGAATATTTACTCAAAGGAATTTTCAAAATTAATACTCTTAACTCCCCACAAAAGAGAAAGACCATAACAGATTGTATTAGAAATTATATCCATCAAAAAAACAGACATCACCATCAACACTAGATAACATGTTGGGATAAAGAGGAGGAAAGGGCATTCCAATCAAATGGAAGTATGAAAAAACAGACATCACCATCAACACTAGATAACATGTTGGGATAAAGAAGAGGAAAGGGCATTCCAATCAAATGGAAGTATGAAAAAACAGACATCACCATCAACACTAGATAACATGTTGGGATAAAGAAGAGGAAAGGGCATTCCAATCAAATGGAAGTATGAAAAAACAGACATCACCATCAACACTAGATAACATGTTGGGATAAAGAGGAGGAAAGGGCATTCCAATCAAATGGAAGTATGAAAGACGCAAGAATGGCTATTCAAATACCTTGCAAATTGGACTTCAAACAAAAGTCCCTGTTAGAAGGATAGGAAGGGAAACTTTATACTCCTTAAAGGGAAAATATCCCCTAGCAGGATATTAGAATACTAAACATATATCACTAAACACAGTAGTTCTCAATTTCATTAAAAAAATGCTATTGGGTATAGAATTAAACCCAACACAGTGATAGTAATGATTTCCATAATCCATTCTCACCAATAGACAAATCATTTTTAAAAAAAAGAAAAAAACTCTACACAAAGAAACCCTGAAGTCAAAGGATATTACAAATCAAATGGGCCTAACAGATAATTATAATATTCCATCTAAATACTAAAGGATACACATTATTTTCAGAAGCCCATGGGACCTTTTCCAAAATCAATGACATATGAAGACACAAAAGAATTTCCAACAAATATAAGAAAATTGAAATAGCATTCTTCATTATATATGACAATAATGGAATTAAACAGAATTAAAATTGAACGGAATACAAAAACAGAAACTGTATACTAGAGCAAGGAAAAGAAAAAGTCCAAGTAACGTTATTTGCAGATGATAGGATTTTATATGTAAAATATCCTAAAGACTTTGCCAGATAAATGCATTCTGTAGGCCCATATTTCTACATGGTGTGAGTGCCAAGTTCTCCTTGGTATCCAAAGCAAACAGGTACCCTCTAGACAGGCTGTCCCTGCCCAACAAAAGCTTAGGATGGACTGCTCCTTCTCTTTGGTAATTATGTAGATCGCCTGAGAAGAGGTGTGGATTCCAAGCTAGTGACCCAGTTGTGGACTTTACTGTAGTCCTGCTACCCCCAGAAAGAGAATGTTAATGAACTTCCACCTTAGTTTACCTTGGGGAATAAGAGGTGTTTGAAAAATAAAAGCTAGTGGTCCTCAGGAATGAATGAAGCCTGAGACTATTGCTGTGTGAACTGTGCCTCAATTTTCCCCATGCCTCCACGCCAGTCCAGAAAGGGAAAGTTAGTTTATGTTGGGGCATCCGGCCCCGAGAGCATTCAGCAATACAGCAGGACCCAAAATAAACACATAAGAACTAGTAGCCTTTCTATACAAATAATACGTATTAATAAAGAAATCAGGTAAATAATATTATATTCACTAGCCAAAAGGAAAGAAAAACTTCAGGTAAATATAACCAAGAAATAGTTGTATAATGAAGCTTTAAGACACTCATAAAAGAAACTGAAAAATATCCCATAAGGTGAAAAGACTTCACATGATCACGTATGGCCAGGATTAATATTGTGAAAATGGCTGATCTACCAAAAACAATATACAGATTAAACACAATCTCCATTAAAATTCCAATAAGAGTTTTCACAAAAATCTCAAAAATGTCCTGAAATTTCATACAGGTATATAAAAGATACAAGATAGCCAAAGCAATCCTGAACAACTGAAAAAAAATCTATTGAAGGTTGTTAGGGTCTGAGAGAAGCCCCCAAGAAAAGATCAACAGTCACATATGTAATAAACAAGAGTGTTTTATTAATTCCAATGTTGGGGTAGCACATGGCTAACCCCCAAGGAAGGTCACAAGCTCCTTTTTAATAAGAGTTAAGGGAATTCCAGGGAGGAGGGATTAATCTAGGACTGATTAGTGAAAGAAAGATTAGTCTGGGGGCTGACTGGTGGGAGCCTTAATGGTTAAAGTCTTTCCAGCTGCCAGTTAGGGAAAGTTATCCTTAGCTATCAGGAGACTGGGGGCCACCTGATGAATGGGACCAACCTAGGCCCTCTGCATGTGTGCGACAATCATGTAGCGTGATCTCTTAGTAAGGCTTATAACAGTGAGAGCCGGACCTCTCCCTGGCACTTAGCTGATTTTTGGCAACCTATTCCCCATGCTGGATTACCTGGCCCTGCCTCAATGCCTCAATGTATGGGAAGGATCTTGGTCCTGCCTCAACATGATTTGCTATGCCTTATGCAAGCCCTTGGGAGGCCTGTCATCTTCTGAATGGAGATGGTGGAGGAGTGGAGGGATGGGGAAAGGGGAAGGGATGGGAGGAGGTATGTAAAATAAATATAAATGCTAGTATGTTAAAAAAAATAGGTCATAGAACTTAACAGAATTTTCAAAAGATGGACTATAAATGGCTGAGAAATATTTTTTAAAATGCTCAGCATCTTTAGCCATCAGAGAAATGCAAATTAAAACTACTTTGTGATTGCATTTTAGCACAATTAAAATGATTAATATCAAACATAATAAATGATGACAAGTGGTGGCATAGATGTGGCAAAAGGGAACCACGCATCTACAGTTTACAGCACTACAAACTGATGCAGCCTTAGAGGAATCAGTTTGGAGGTTCTCTGAATTGCTAGAAACAGATCTACCACATAATTCAGTTATGCCCAAGGGTCACCAAGATCGTGACAGGGAAACCTACAGAGACAGCTGAACTGAGCCAGCATGGAACTGAATTAGGCCTTCTGCATCTGAGTGACAGCTGTGGAGCTTGGTCTGTTTGTGGGTCACTATCACTGGGCCCAGGACTTGACCCTGCTCCATGAGCTGGCTCTTTGGTCCCCATTGCCTATGGTGGAATGCCTTGTTCAACCTTAATGCAAGGGAAAGGAATTTAGTCTTGCCTCAAGTTGATACGCCATGTTTGTTGACTTCCATGAGAGACCTTACCTCTTTTCAGTGGAGACAGAGGAAGAGTGGATGGGGGGAGTAAAAGGGAGGTTGGAGAAGGAAATTGGAGGAGAGGACAGAGGTGAAAATGTGTTTGGTAGATAAAATAAATTTAAAAAATTCAAAATTAAAAAAGAATAATCCAGTTATGCCAGTATTGCGTATATGCTCAAATACTCTGATTTCTATTATAGAGATACTTGCTTAGCCATGTTCATTGCTGGTCTATTAAAGTCCAGGAAATGAAAACAGCATAGATGTCCATCAGCTGATGAATGGATAATAACAGTGTTTTACATTTACACGATGGAATCTAGTTCAGTTAAAAAGAAAAATGAAAGTAAGAAATTCATCTCAGTAGAGCTAGAAACAATCACTCAGAGTGAGGCAACCCAGATCTAGAAAGACACAAGTCACATGTTTTATCTCAAATGTGGATGTTAGCTTTGACTGTTCTGATGTGTGTTCCATTTGTAATACCCATAGAGATCAGGAAATTAATAAGGGGACATGGTAGGATTTCAGTAGAGCGAAGACAAAGGGTTAAAGGGGACTAAGAAAAAGAGGACTTAAATGGGGCTGTATAGAAGAGGGGGTTAATAATATTAAGGAAGTTTGAAGAAAGTCATTTGGAAACCTACTATTTCAGACGCTTAATAAAATATATGCATGCACATATATAAATTGTACTATTCCAGGTCAAAAATGCCACTGCTAGACACCACAGACTAACAAAAAGCCCAGTATCAGGAATGGGCTACCTCTGTCAGAGTTGTTGGTCAGTAACATTCCATAGATCCTCCGAATACTACAGCCTGTTACCAATGCTCTTGGTCACCCTCCTGAACTTGATGGTATGACCATATTCCTTGATGGAAGAAGTTTAGTGATTTATAGAATCTAATTTTCAATGTGTCTTTGAGTTTCACCTCACGTTATACCCAAGCAGCTCTAAGGTAGTTTCTAGTACATATTCTCAACAGATTCAGCATTTCATCCAAGTAAGCTTTTCTTTTATACCTATATATCTGACCCTGTTGTATCCACCATTTCAACACTGAAGAAAGTACAAAGACCCAGCATGGAAGCAAACCCTTGAGGTTGTTTGTTGCTGATCAATACAATCTTAGTACTGCAGGGAAAATTGAGAAAGTCCTCACACGGTATAACAATCATCAGCAGAAAAGCCATTGAAAATCATTTGCCCATGAGACTTCTCTTGACACTCTTACAGTGTTGACTTTTCTGATTTGGCCTTGACCAACTTTTTCTGCTTATAATAAGAGACAGTTAAAACAACTGAACCATTTACTGCCCTAGCTCTTTTCACATAATTGTAGATGACAGCAATTGGTGACTAAAAGACTGTTATGAAGAAATCTCTGAATAGTGTCTTAGGAATGGATATACTTCTTTACAGCAAAACAAAAACACAGCCTGTTAACAACAGCATTGTCACCCAGTGGAGCAACTCCTTGAGTCTCATAGTTTGTTTATTTTAGTTCAGTTTAGTTGTGTTTTTTCCTACTAATGTCACCTACCACATCCCTCTTTCTTACTTCCTTCATTGGTCTCTGCCCTCTTCCTTATTACCTTTGTTGGTCCCTATTTCTTTTCTTACCAACTTATTCTACATTTTACACCACCTTATTTGGTTCAGTATATTTTTAGGATTGAGGTTTGTGCTTTTCTGAAATTAGTAGGAATATAATATGTAAGTGCTTGAATAATAATAAATCCTTACATTTTTCCAGTATTTTCTCACAAATACTACCCACCTCCTTGGTTTAATGCCTATTGCAGAGGGAAAGTGGAAACACCATCTATGTTTAAGACAGCTGCGTTTGGTACTTTTCACAGTTAGTTTTCCTCAATCACCAATGAAGAATTTTGGGCCATGAGATGCTAAGTTGAGATGCTAAGTTGATGTCAAAAAGAAATTTTGACATCAGTCAGTTAATTAGAATATGCTTTTGTTAGCTCCTAACATAGAATCGATGCAAGAATTTTAACCCCTGTAAGTCCCAATTCCCTCACATAGAAAATAAGGATGAAACACTCACTCAGAGTACTAGTAAGTGCTAAGTTTCAAGAGTGTGTAGAAGTTGTATTGATGCTTTAATTTAGAAATAATAAATGCTGAGTGCCAGCCACCTTCCTGAACAAGATACATTCCTGCTAAGTGACATGGACAGGACCTGAAAAATCTATTTTCATACATATACAAGATTAGACCCTTTAAGCAATATGTCCGAACCTGAATCTTCAGACAAAGACGAAGCTTTATGAATGCACTGTATGGCCTTTCCAAAATGGTGCTTGGCCAGTCACAGTGGAGTACACTATTAATCTCCAGTGGTAGAGGCAGATGAATTTCTGTGAGGTCTCATCTACGTGGTGAGTTCCAGGCCACCCAGAGCAATATAGTGAGACAATGTCTCAAAATAAACAAGAAAAAAAAATGGTGCATCAGTTTTGCAAGCAGAAACGTTCAGGCCCGTGATGCATTGTGAAACTTGTGTGCTCTGGGCATGGCCAAGGTTCCAAGCAAAAATATATATACATAAATGTTTTGTTTACCTAGGTTGGACTTGAAAATGTGGAGCACACTGTTTAATATTTTTAATTTTAGAACAATGTCAGCCTAAGATATGAGAAGCAAGAGACTCTTTTCAAGTCATTATCTCAAATAGAAATGGAAATGTTCACAATTAAGCCACAACTTGCAGAGTGGATACTGTGTCTCAAATTCTTTAACACTGTTGGCAAGTTTATTACTGAAAATGTTGTCTTCTCTAGGAGACACACTCCTAAGTGTGCTTACTGACACCTGTCTCTCCAGATAGGGGCCCATGGGTGAACTATGAGGGGGAGGCCAGGACATTAAGAAGATGATCTGTGAAGTTTATGAAAATGAATTCAGGAGGGATGTCCTCCCATGGCTCTATTTTATTTATGAGCCATTAGGATAATTCTGTTATTTTTTCCCATGTCCAGATCTATCTATGCCTTATTTGAATTTTTGTTGGCTCCCTTGTTCATATGATGATAAATGTTTAAGACTGTCAGATACAAGGTAGAGAGATAGACACAAAAACATTTGTCTAAGTTAGAGTGCATTCCACTGGTTGTTCCTCCTCACCCACTAAAGCACCACTCGTGTAAAAGGTTCTTCAGGAAGCAAACTTGCTTTTTACATCTCCAAGTGGGACCAAGGTTCTCGTACAACCTCTAAATGATAGAGTATATTCTCTTACAATTAAAACTGTAGATGGGTGCAGATGTTTTTGTAAATCCATATTTCATATAGACCAGAATAACTGTATCTTGTTCAGTGCACAGATTCTCTCGATGTCCACCACAAAGAGCTGTGCACTTTGGGTATGTTTAAGAGAGAGTATGACTTAGCCTATAAGAGAAGCATGGCTCTAGCATCAGGATTAGAACTCGGTTTATATCGTATCCTATAACTTATCAATGGACCGTCTTGGAAAATTGACTATAAGATCCCTGATTCTTGGCAGTCACATAAATAAAGTAGAAGTGCTTCTTTTGTTCATCTGCTTGGTTTCATGGCTGTTATGGAGGTAAAGTAAGATACTGCATTTGAAGTCCTTTACAAAGTTAAGGTGTAGTTCAGATGTCGCATGTCTAAGAACACAGATTTGGTGATTTATATTTGGGTTAAATCCTAGCTGTACTATGATGCAGCTGGTAACCTCAGTGAACAGTATTATTTCAACAGTTTTAAAGATTTAAATGATTAATGCATACAGTCATACACAAACAACAATCATATTGCTGGGGGGTACAGCAGTCATCGTAATTTATGCAAGTATAGTTGACCACACTGCACAGAAAGGAAATTGCTGATGATAGTCCTCATGGCATATTCCATATAAAGCAAACAGATGAACTCCAAAAATCTGTTATTTTTAGTTTATTGAGTGTTTGCATCAAGGAAACACATTGGACTTTGTCTAATACACTGAGTATAGAATTCTCCATTAACAAGTCTGCTGGCTTGTTGTATTATTTCCACATAGTCTTAGGGCCTCCACTGCTTCTGTGGATCTGTTTTTCTTTGCAGCTACTGACGACCCCTTTGGCATGGTGAGTGGCTTCTCATTGGCTGTTTTTACAATTCTCCATCTGTCTCAGTCCCCGTGTTTATGTGTAGTATATATATTTTAGCTGGAGTTTCTGTTGCTGTGATAAAACATCATGATCAAAATCAAGATGGAAAAAAGTAGTTTATTTTGTCTCCTAGATTACAGTCTATTACTGGGTGAAGTCAAAGGCATGACCCGAAACAGAAGCCTTGGAAGACTACTGCTTCCTGCCTTGTTCTCCATAGCTTGTTCAGCTTGCTTTCCTGTCCTTTCAGAACCATCTGCTCAGGACTGGCATCACCTACAGTGAGCTTGTCCCTCCTATGGCATTCTTTACACAGGAAAATGCCTGACAGATTTGCCTAGAGGCCAGTCTGGAGGGAGCATTTTCTCACTGGAGGCTTACTTTTCCTGAAAGACTCCAACTTGTGAAAAGTTAACATAAAAATAGCTAGCACTATATGCAAATGCATACATAAAATACCTCCTCTTAACCTCTTTCCCTTGCTCCCTGGAAGCAGCTTCAGTCCCTAAACCTGGAGCTAGCTCCTTTTCAGAGAGGTGGTGGCCAGCAAGACCCAGTGTTCTGCCAGTCTCTGCCCTGTTCAGAGCTTGGGTTTCAGTCACCGACACAGCCAACATGTAATGTTAAAAAACTATTCATTACTTTTCAAATACTTGTTATTTCCATTTATCATTTCCTTTCCTCTATGGACAGTCAGACACATATTGGAGCACTTGAAGGGTCGACCGGATCCCTGAGGCTCTGTTCATTTCTTTTTAAATTCTTTCCTGTTTATCGTCTTTCTGCAGTCTGGTAAATAAAATTTAATCTACTTCTTAAGTCCCCAGTTCTATCCCTTGCATGCTTTAAATATACTATTAAGGTCTTCTAGTGCATATTTCAAATAGCCATTTGACTTTCCAGTTCCAGAATTTCTACTTGGTTATTTTCAAATGTGCAACTTACTTAACATGTTGGCTTGAATAAGATGTACTTTTATTCTTAAGTTACTTATATATGATATTTGAACTTACCTAAAATCTCTCATAAGTTTAGCATATACATATATATGCTAAACACACACCACACACACACACACACACACACACACACACACACACCTTGGTGTCCTCATGATTTCTTTCCATTTGCTTTCTTTGCATGAGTGACTCAATTTTTGTTGTTGTTTTGCATATGTCTGTTTTGCTATTTTTTAAACTATCCACTCTATTGAATGAAATATCTGAACTTTGGAAACTGCATTTTCCCCTCAGGGCATGTGGGTGGATCTATTGATGCATATGTTTGTGCAGTGACTTCCCTAAATGTACCCTACACAATCTACCTCAGATTGTCAGCTGATTATACAGCTGTTTATTTAAGACAGAGAACCAATAAAGCCCCTAGTAATTGCTGATGACTTAAGTATGCATGTTATGCTATTCCTTCAACACCCAATAGGACAGTTCCAAAGGCTACCTGATTTGAAACCAGGTAATGATACACACACATGCACACCCACACACGCGCGCGCGCACACACACACACACACACACACCCCTATCATCTCAGCACTTCAGAGACTGGGACAAGACTGAAGCCAGTCTGAGACACACAGTGAGACCCTGTCTGAAGTTACCTTTGTTGTAAGAAGGCAGTTGTACTTCTAGCTAATTGCAAATATTAAGTTGGCAAATAATTTGAGTCCAAAAGTCTGAGACCAGTGTGGGAAAATAGAAAACCTTATCCTTCAAAAAATAAACATTAAACAAGAATAAATTAATTTTTAATGTTTATTTTTTGTAATCTTTATAAATACTATTTATAAATCTACTCTGATATTTAATTAGAAAACATTTTTACTCTGTTCTCTTTCAATCTGATGATTATTCCGAATGATTATTTCCTTTGCTATGAAGAAGATGTCTTTTTATGCAACCGCATGCATCAATTCCTGCTACTACTTTCTGAAGTTTTGGTGATGCTAAGGAAAGCCCTTTTCAATGCCAGTACCTTGATGTTTTCCCAAGTAACTGAAGAGTTTTGGATCTCATACAAACATCTTTGATCTATTTCCCACTGGTTTTCATACTGTTTGAGGGAAGGGATCCAGCTTCATTCTTTTGTGTGTGGATATTCAGTTTTCCAATACTATTCATTAAATAGGCTATCTTTTCTCTAACACATGATTTTGGTGCCTTTGTGAGAAATTAGGTAGCTGGGTGGTTTTATTCCCAGGCCCTCAATTCTATCCTATTGGTCCATGTGTTTATTTTCATGTCCGTACCATTTAATGTTTTTTGCTACTGTGGGTGTGAATTGTTGTTTGAATGCAGGTATGTCAATACCTTCAGTGTTAATCGTTCTATCTGGGATTGCTTTGTCTATTCAGTCTTCTATACTTTTATATGAATTTTATGTTTGCATTTACTAATTATACATATATACATATGAATATATGTATATATATAAAGTAAATATATGTATATATATAAATATATATTGTAATACTGATGGACATTGCAATGAATCTGTTGAATACTTAAAGTAATATAACCATTTTCAACAAAATTAATCCTGCCAGCCCATAATCACAGTTCTTTCCATCTGCACTTAAATTTCTTTTGTCAATATCTTAAAATTCTCAGCATGGCCATCTTTTTATTATTTTGCAAATGTAGACACTTCCTTACACTCCCAGAATAGAACCAGTCTGATCGTGACATAGGTCTTTGTAATTTATTATTAAATATGGTTTATAAACGTTTTAAGAGTCTTGCATACTTGTTCATCAGGGATATCGGTCTATTATAAGTGCTAGTGCTTACTGGGCCAAGATCATCTGATACGGTTGTGTTGAAGGAGCCACCCAAAGACTGAGGCTGTGACAATTGAGCGCAATCAGACTTTTAATATGTTTATCAGAAGCAGAATAAAATGGCAATTGCCAGGATCAATATAGTTGTATTTGCCAGGATACAGTGAAATTTGCAAGCCATACAGGGTATTCAAGATTAATGTCTAAGACCAATTGTCCTTCCAAGTCTTCGTGTTTCCTTGACTACTAAGGGAATATACAGAGAAACACAAAGTGACCTGAACTCTTCATTGCCAGACAGAGTGCATCAGTCTTTCAGAACCGGCATGCACTTCATGCCCCAGGAACCATAGACTCCAGCCTGATAAAATATATGACACATATCTCTCAAGGCAGCCATGCCAGGCCGGTTCCACGGCTCCCTGCAGTCTCTCATTTTTTCAGGTTGTTATCTGATTTTGGTTTCTGGGCTTTATTTAAGTTTTGTATTTGAAATGAACTTTCAAAGACAGCAATCTCTGGCTCTGTTTTTGAAACACTGGGACTAGAAACTCAGGCCGTGGCAATGCTGGGTAAAGGTTTTTCACTGAACTGTATCTTGAGGCCTGATTGGTTTTGTAACAGAAATTCAACCTATTCTTCCAGAATAACATTGACCTCTCTTGATGGGAAGAAAACATGTACAGAAAGTTAAAATGCAGTGAAATGCATTGTTTCTAAAGAAATACAGTCATTTTCTTAGATATATGCACCAAGTTTTCTCTAAGTATTTAAATCTTCTGAGTCCTAAATATGTAACTAATTATTTTAACCAAAATTTATTGCACTTGTGAAAGGGTGAAAATTTAAAGGGTATTGCTCTACTGCATTCTCTACTGTTATTCAACAATGATTATTTTAATAGAGGTAATTTAGTTTGGTACTTAATTTTGCCATATTTATAATAGATACATAAAAGCATTGTGATATACAGAATTAATATAGTCAAGAAAATATTGAGAAAAGACATCATAAAGACATTTTTAAAAAATGCATTCATACTGAAATCATTAATTTTTTTTAAAAGTACTGAGAAGAAATTTTACATTCATAAATAGGATTAGTAAGGACAGATATCCTCAATGATACAGAGTTAGACTAAGCTTTGAAATGGCCCTTTTCATGATGTGTCGATATTAATTCAAATTGAGATCTTGTCAGATAAGAACAGAGGTGATCTTGGGGAGAGACAGCAGGAGCTACAATGAGTATTGTCTTCCTACTGGAGTCCAAAACTATCTGTGAAAAACAAATGATTTTCCCAGGAAACTATAGATGGAAGACTCATTGATCTCTCCTCAATTATTTCTTCATGGATACTCCTTGGGATTGACCCATAGATAAGATTGTCAATTACATGGCCTACAGCATTTTGCCAGATGTTTTAGATTTTTTTTCAGATCCAAAGTTTCTTCAGTGGATGCCAAATGCTGGGTGTCTACAATGAGTTAATGAATAAAGAATGAAACCAGCTCAAAAGACAGAGTAAGTGCTATAATTAGTGAGGTGGAATCAGGCCTCAATTTAGTATATAAATTTTCCATAGTGGTCTTATTTGTGTTAATCAATTGTTCTATCGTGGAAATATATCCCCAGTCAAAATGAACAGAATTTACTAAATAGGGATAGGGTGATTTAGAAAGAAAAAGGCAATACTGAAATAAAAAGATTCAGGTTGCTTTTCTGTAAAAAGGAATATGATCACCCTTCATGATAACCTTAATAACCAAATAGGATGACACAGAAAGTAATAATGAGGCATTGCTTGAGGACTCACCATTAAAGAGCAATTTTTTTCTCTCTTGCCACTTATCATGAGAAGATTGCTATAACATATTACTAATTATTTGTCAAGTTATTCTTCAAATTGGAAGCTGGTAATAAAATTACATATCCCTTGGATTTTTTAATGTCATGTAGATGAATGTATAAAGTTAATTAATGTATACATTCATAGAAATAGTGACTTTATATACTTGATCTTAGTCTTCTATATTAGCTTTGGTTTAAGCCAAATTTCTTCTTACTAATGGTATAGACTAGCAGAAAAGGGTGCACATATACAAATAGGGAAATACTCTTTCAGATCAGCACTATGAATGAAAAGAGAAAAACCAAAGATCTTAAGTCTATAGTTTACCCATTTTTGAATCTTAATCACAGGAATACTGTCAATCTTAGCTGCAGTGATAATTTATATTTTTCCACTTTTATCAGTATTAACTTTATTGATTATTTCTTGTATTGACATTATGTTAAATCTTTTCATTGTTATAAGACAATCGTTTTGAGGTATGGAAAATTTTGAAAATAGTTCACAAAGGTATGCAATACATCGCATAGGTATTCAGCAACATAGTCAACCAGTCAATCACAGTCCCATGTGATATCCATGCATAGTTATAGAAATATCACTAGACTAGACACTGATTGGCATGGGGACACCAAAGTCTTTTGCAAAGTACAGATAACGCATTTGGTAAAACACTTACAAAAAACATTATTAATGGCACAAAACAATTTAAACCTACTAAAAGAAAGCAGTGTAAGAGAAAATAGTACTCCCACCAAGCCAAGTTTTGATCACAGCTGAAATAGAACTCTGGAGAAGTAGGAACAAATGAACTTTAATACCTAGTGTAAATGACCATTCTTGGTGAGGTATAATTTACTTTTTATTTTCATGAGGTTCATATATTTGTATCATGGTAAACTCTGTCCTCTTCATTGTTATCATACTGCTTCCTAAAAAAATATTTTTTTTCTTTTTTTATTAATTAATTTATTTATAATAGATTTCTGCCTCCTCCCAGCCACCACCTCCCATTTCCCTCCCCCTCCCCCAGTCAAGTCCCCCTCCCTCCTCAGCCCGAAGAGCAGTCAGGGTTCCCTGCCCTGTGGGAAGTCCAAGGACCACCCACCTCCATCCAGGTCTAGTAAAGTGAGCATCCAAACTGCCTAGGCTCCCACAAAGCCAGTATGTGCAGTAGGATCAGAAACCCATTGCCATTATTCTTGAGTTCTCAGTAGTCCTCATTGTCCGCTATGTTCAAAGAGTCCGGTTTTATCCCGGGCTTTTTCAGACCAAGGCCAGCTGGCCTTGGTAAGTTCCCGATAGAACATTCCCATTGTCTCAGTGTGTGGGTGCACCCCTTGCGATCCTGAGTCCCTGGCTCGTGCTCCCTCTCCTTCTGCTCCTGATTTGGACCTTGAGATTTCCGTCCGGTGCTCCAATGTGGGTCTCTGTCTCTGTCTCCTTTCATCGCCTGATGGAGGTTAATATTCAGGAGGATGCCCATATGTTTTCCTTTTGGTTCTCCTTTATATTTAGCTTCTCTAGGATCACTAATTATAGGCTCAATGTCCTTTATTTATGACTAGAAACCAAATATGAGTGAGAAGGGTACCCTCATCCATTGCTGGTGGGAATGCAAACTTGTGCAACCACTCTGGAAAGCAGTGTGGCGGTTCCTCAGGAAATTCGGGATCAACCTACCCCTGGACCCAGCAATACCACTCTTGGGAATATACCCAAGAGATGCCCTATCATACAACAAAAGTATATGCTCAACTATGTTCATAGCAGCATTGTTTGTAATAGCCAGAACCTGGAAACAACCTAAAAAATTATTAACATCCATTCATTTTACAAAACAATGATTTCATTGTGGTATTCCATACAGGCATATGATCTTCAATCCTTGGTTATTATATTCTGATCCCCTAGATGAAGAGCTACAGGCAATTAGTAACTGTTAAGAGAAGGAGAGTCAGACTGCCTCAGGGACGAGACACCTAATTGTTTAGACAGTTCCAAGTGGTTGGCTCCCCATATTTTTGTCTTATTATTGTCTATCCTTTCCCAGGCCCTAGAGACTTGTCATTTTTGACCACTGATATAAAACAAAGTCTGTGCTGATCAACTCTTATAAAACAGTCTTATTTCTATAATTTTCTATGAGAAAGACAAGCCTTTTCTGTTTATAGGGGAGTGGGTTTATATGTATGTGTAATTGGATGTATGTGGTAGTATGGGAGTGTTTTACTTAAACAAAAGGCTGTAGAATAATTATTTAACATAGGCAAAGATGTGTTACATTTGTTTATGCTGCATGTATTTAACTCAGAGCATATGTGGAAGCCAGGAAACCAGAAATTGGTCACATTATGCACACAGGAAGGGAGAATAACAGGAAATAGTTGAAAAGAAAGTATATAATGAGGATATTGGGAGCAGAAAAGTAGTTAGTGGAGTGGTGGGAATGGGGAATCATCATCCAAAAATGAAGTGTGCCTGATGAAGGTACATGAGAACAATGATGTTACCCTCAAGTTAAACATATATAATCAAGTAGTGGAACACATGTGAAATGAAATAATGGGACTGGGAGATGTCAGGAGCCAAATGCTTAATCAGGGAGAAGGCCTCTGGGTTAGCTAAACCTATGAATGTAGGAAGAAGCTATATCATTATTAGTTTGTAAGCTAAATTAATAAGGAGTATGAACAGAGGTGCCCTGCATGGCTGAGTCATGCTGCTCAAAGAAGACATGCATTATTAAATGAAAACCTAAGTGTCAAGTACATCGCTACCTCCCTATGAGTTGTTGATTGGGGAGGTAGCATCATTTTTACTTCCTGTCTGGTTTTCCCACCTAAACTTCCTGCCTGGCCAATCAGCATTTATTTGAAACATGATTGACAGAATACAAACAATTCTCCTGCACCAGGAGGTCCTCCTGTTTATATGTTGCTTTTATTGGTTAACGAATAAAGAAACTGCTCTGGCCTATATCAAGGCAGAACTCAGCTAGGCTAGGCAGGGAAAACTAAACTGAATGGTGGGAGAAAGAAGGTAGAGTCAGCGAGATGCCATGTAGCCCCGCCAGAGACAGACACCAAATGGAACTATACCTGGTAAGCCACAGTCATGTGGCAATATACAGATTAATAGAAATGGGTTAAATTAAGATATTTAAGAGTTAGCCAGTAAAAAGCTAGAGCTAATAGGCCAAACAGTGACTTAATTAATACAGTTTTTGTGTGGTTATTTTGGGACTGAGCAGCTGGGAACAAACAAGGAGCCTCCTACAACATTGCTATCTGTGTAGCACTAAGAATTACTAAGTTTCTCTTGTTAGAATTTCATAACAGTTTCTCAGAGATAATGACCTCATTCATACTGAAAACAGAAATTGGCAAGTTCTACCTTCAGAGATGCTCCAGGACTTAGAGTTCTAGCATTTCTCAATATGTTTGTTGATTGTTCCTGCTTTCCTGAAGCCTTCTAGGTATGTCTATGGCTAAGGTATGTTTCAATCCAGAATATGAAAATCTTTGGGTTTTCCAAGTGCTTCTAACTAATTGTATGTTAGGGTATACATATGTGATGCCCTCAGGAAAACTCTCCTCTACCTCTCTTCCTCTCATTTTTCTCTTCATCCCTGGCAACTCACCCCAGGGCTTTTGTCTACCTTCCCAACCACCTCCCCACTACCTCAGTCTGCCTGCCCCATTATCCTGTTATCTTCTCCAAACCACTCATGATAAGAAGATCTATGTTGTACTTTTTCCCATGATGGAGGAAGGAGGGTTCCAAGGGCAATATCTGAAATGATGTGAGGGCAAGGGAAATGGGAGAAGAAAGTGAAAAGAGGAAAATCTGTCAAGATCATTAAGAATTCTTCCACGAGAAGATTTATTTGATAAATAGAAGCTAACTGTTAATGAAGAGGCAGAAGAGTGAAAATTTTACAGAATGTCCATTAGTGCATTAAGTCATGGTAAGAAACCACAAGACCGTGTTTCTGGCACTTTCCCAGTTGGGTACTTCATCTTGTCACTATTTGCTCAACTGTGATCCCTTGGGGAATTCAAGGGTTGATATCATGTGGTTTTTCTTCATTCCTGATGTCAACCTACTGCTTTGGCCTTCTATTGGTCAGCACTGGCCAAAAAGTGTATAGAGATACTGTTCATATTCAGGACCTGCCTTCCTTCTTGTCCCTCAGTCTGAATGCTCAATTGATCAGACACCAAGGAAGTCATAGAAAGTCAAAGCCAAAGAACCATAGACAGCTATATTTCTGACAAAGGAGCACATTGAAATGGTAAACAGTGTAATTGCAGCAGCTCTGGATGCTGGCTCCACCTCTCTTGGCCTTTCAATATGGCAAAGGTACATTTACTGCCAGCTCTGGAACTTCTGAGTAGGAGCCATGCTCAGCACCTCACCTTTGGGAAGCACCATGCAGCACATAAACCCTTTTTGTATGAATAAAATCTGAGTCTGCCATGCAGCATGCTGCGTAGCCTGTTAATCTCTTCATGTATGGTGGTGTGAATCTGCCATGCATTCTTGCCTTTGTGTGCTTAGCAGATCCAACCCAGCTGCTTTCCCAGGCAGGGTTCAGAATGGCAGGTACGCTCTCATCTATTTTCCTCCTAAACCCAAGTTGACATACAGGTACCTCAACCTGACGTGTGTAGCTGGCCATGCAGATTAGTTAGAAATGTATAGGTCCCATGTTAGGCACCATTTTGTCAAAGGAAACTGCTCTTTTATTTCCTGGCCACCCATACCTGAATAATCACACAGAAACTATATTAATTACAACACTGTTTGGTCTATTAGCTCAGGCTGCTTGTTTACTAACTCTTACATCTTAAAGTAACCCATTTCTAATAATACATGTAACACCACAAGGCTGTGGTTTACTGGGTAAGGTTCTGTTCTGGTGTCTTTCTCCTTCAGCAGCTACATGGCATCTTTTTGATTGCACCTACTTTCTCTATATATCTCTGTTTGGATTTCCCACCTGACTTTTCTCTGCTAATCCATTGGCTGAAACAGCTTTCTTCATTAACCAATGATAATAAAGCATATTCACAGCATACAGAGTGTAATCCCATATCACCATCTCTTTCCCATTTATCTCTCACCAGGTTATATTGTCTGTGTGCATGGGGTTACACTAACATGTTCTTTGACCTTCATATAAGCCACACATATAGTCAGGTGGCTACATTTTAACGACTATCAGACTGGTGGATAAGGATCCTATCAACTTAAATTTTTAGTAATGTTCAAAAGATTCTTTTTAAATCCATAACTAAAACTTTGTACAATTTAGGATTCCTAACAAATAATCTGTAAAGCAGTAAAAAGTTTTTAGCCATAGGAAGGAACACAGCAAGCAAGTACTGCAAGATCCACTTCTTTATATAAAATGTCAGTTTTGGAAATCCTAAGAACTGGGACACTTTCACATTTACAGACTGTACAGCTCTAAGCATCACCATCTAAACTATATCATGTACCAGTGGGGACCATGGCTCCAGAGTGGTACAAAGATCTTTCAAATGTCAAGGGCTATGACAGGATTAGGTACCACATCTTTCAAATTTAGCACATACCTCTTTCTCTGTCACACTGCCTAGGCAGTTTTCTATAGAGTTGAGATAAAATTTATTTCATTGGTCAAGATCTGTGAGGACATTTGTCATATCAGGACTCTGGTGTAGCAGACTTCCTCATAGGCCACCAATCATCTCCCAAATCATGACATGGTGACTTACTATTAGTTATGAATGCTTGGCCTTATCTTATGCTTGTTCCACAAGCACTCATAACTTATTTTAACCTGTCTCTCTTCATCTATGCTTTTCCTCGGGACTTTTTACCTTTCTTTCATTCTGTATATCCTACTTTTCCTGCTTCTTCTTTGTATGTCTGTCTGGCAGCACCTGGCTTGCTGGCCCCAGGAGCCCCTCTTTCCTAGTTATCTCTTCTCTCTTCTCTTCCCTCTTTAACCTAGATTCCATCTCCTACTTCTCGTCTCTGTCTGCCAGCGCCACATACCCTTTTATTAGACCAATCAGGTGCCTTAGGCAGGCAAGGTAAAACAAATGCAATACATCTTTACATAGATAAATAAATGTAGCACACCTTTATATAATTAAAGTAATGTTCTACTACACTCTGGCACTTTAATAATAAGTAAATTTACTCACCTACTCATGGAATGCAAATCTTTGAAGAGGATATGAACTATGAATGAATTGCCATGTGTTTAAATGTACATTATAACAGATACCATGAAGAACAGAAAATGGAGTCGTGCATCGGAAACAAAGAGTTACTTTTGTACCAAGGGGTTATGGAAAGAAGAGGCAGCAGAAGAGCACTCAGTGAAAGCTCTTCTGGTCAGGAAGTGAATGTGGAACAACACATTCAGTTATGTTGTGACAATCAGAGGAAATGGTAGCTGCTGTAGGACAAGATGCCACTAAGATAGCTTCACTTCTATGCAAGGACCAGCTGACACAGACAGTATCTGGGGGTCACTGCCAACAATGGGCATGGCTCTTTCTATATACATCTCATGTGATAAAACCTTAAACAATAAGATGATTCAGAAGCTAAGTGAGTATCAAACAGTACAATTTTCCTACAGCGTTCACAGAACAGATCTTTCTAGTATGTTTGACTACAAAATATTATTACAAGGGAAACAAAGATTTGCCAATATTGAGCATTTGAATGTTTTTTTTTCTGTCTCCTGGGATTATGGATGCTGTGCCTTGCTTCACTTTGGTTATTGCACATAAGATGAAATGACTAGGCTTTCATAGTAAGAGACATGATTTAATTAACTCCCTTCTACCTTAGATCAGAAAACCTCTAAGAACTATGGAGAGCCAGGTAGTGGTGGCACATGTCTTATAACCCAGCTACTGGGAGGAGGAAGCAAGCGGATCTCCCTGAGTTTGAGGCCAGCCTGGTCTACAAAGCAAGTCCTATGACAGCCAGGGCTCTTACACAGAAAAATCCTGTCTCAAAAAAACCAAAGCAAATAAACAAACAAAAAAATACATGAACAAAAAAAGAACTATGGATTTCTAAAAGTGGCAAGATAAGAATGACCTGTGGAGGAGCGGGGAGTTTAAAGATACAGCTAGACAGGGCCTGAAGTTCTAGGGAATGCAATTGGTGGGCTGGGCAAAGAATAGTATAGCATGAGCCCCACCCCTACCCAGTCTTCTCACAGCCAATCTTTCAAGACTAGGAGTTCTGAGCAGGAATGTCCAAGGGCAAGCTCAGGATGACTGCTTGCACAATCTATCCTACCCAAGAGGCTTTTCTGAGCTTAGTGCTCAAGCCTCCCTAAGTCATTCTTGAAACTGATGATACGCTGGGAATTCTTAATGCATTGCCAAGAGCAAGCAATCCCAAGACGAATGTAGGTAGTCAGGAATAATCACTTTGATTTTCAGACAAACCCACATTTGTTTTTCCTCTTTAATTTTGATAAACATAATTAATAACAGCACTAGGGATCATAGAGCAATGATGATTTTAAAGCAAATTTATTATGCAAATAATTAAATTGATTGCATACGTTATATCCTGTTAAGTATTGAGAAGTCAAGCAATGTTAATAGGACTGGATCTATTTTTGCCAAACTGAGTGGGGCCTGGCAGGAAGGGTCTGCAGAATATTAACTGGGATGAGGCTTTTAAAACCTCACAGGAGCTCTGAGGTTTTATAGAATGATTTTTAAAAAATTTATCTCAACAAGTTTTAGCAGTAAAAGTGAAAGCATTGCTACTAGAAATGTCACAGCCTTCACCAGTCATTTCAAGACCTGATGTGATTAAACTGTGCTGTGTTGAAACCGTGATCATGAAAATAGCCTTGTTCCACAGGCTCTATTAAAACACTAGTGTTTGATCATCACCTGTCTCAAAATCTCCCAGGCATAAGGGAAGTCCTGCTTGAATTATCATCTCTCTGTGGGGTCCTGACGGACTCACACAGAAGGCTGGGCTCAGGCTTACTCCATAGGACCTGCAGGTACTATGTCAATGCACACACACACACACACACACACACACACACACACACACACAAACAAAAAAAAACCCAGCATGGCATGTGACAAATAGATAGCAATTTTTATTATTTGGAAAGTAGCACACAGTTGAGCTGGCTGGCAACCCAACTCCTGGTCTGACACAGGCACCTGGTGATGGGATTTCCCTGTCTCCAGGACACTCATGGGATCTTTCTCAGTTTGTCTACACCTCTCCAAAGCCCACATTTCCTCTCATGACACTTTTGCTAGGTAAGGAAACCATTTTCTTTCCATGCTTCCTGCCTCCAGCTTCAAACCCCCTTTACTCTCCTCTTAAGCAGCACATTTCCCTTTGTTTACAGACAGTTTCTAGAAAGCTCTTAGAATAAATCTCTTTGCATTTAAAATTGTGAATTTAACTCTATGTCATTTATAACTAAAAGACAACCAGTCTTCCTTTAGAATAGGTTGTTTATTTATTTAGAGCTAAAAATCTCAGGATTACATATGAACGCACTTCGGACACCCCAAGGCCTAGGAGAAGCCCCCACTTCCCTGGGCCTTGGCGTTGCAAACAAGGAAAGATCATTCCCCTGCAGAGTCAATCACATGAGGCCAACAGCAAAACCTAACCCAAGAAAAGAGGATTTTCAACAAAAAGATTTTGTTATAAACAAATCAATACTGAATTTTAAAAATATCAAGTGTAGACAAACAAAAATATACTAGAAAGTCAATGCACAGAAAAAAAATCCAGCATAGCATGTGACAAATAGATAGCAATTTTTATTATTCAGAAAGTAGCACACACACAGAGTACTTAGACCCACGCACAGTAGGCATTTTAACTTCCCTTCTGCAAATGAGAGGAGGAAAGCTCTGCATGATCACACACCCAGTAGATTAAAGCTAGGACTCAAATCCAGGTCAAGTCTAACAGCTGACCCCCAGCTTTCTGCATTATGATCCCTGCAGAAGAGAAGCCAGCAAACGGATTGGTTGGCAGGCACCAGCCTCTTTTCCAGGCTGGGCTTCCAAATCTAAAGAAGTTGTTTATGCAGTGGCACTCAGAGACTTCGCTCCTGCCCATACGAATCATCCTACTAGTGTCACTTACTCAATTCTGCCGCATTTTGAAGGTTCGCTTACAGTCCTCTTTCATGAATTCTCACGTTGTGGCCAGTTTATTATGCAAATGAGGCCTCAAAGCTCTCAGCGCTCCTGGCTGAAATGTGTTTTAAAAGATAAGATGGTCCATTTTTCCCCTTAAAAGCCAGAATTCATTGCACTAAAGGACAATGGAAGCAGAAAGGCTGTCCTTGGCAGCGGGGAAGTATGCAATACAGAAGCTGAATGTCTGTGCTTAGTGGCCTGGAGGAAGGGATCCTGTTCTTTCCCCTGTCAGGGAAGACTTTCTTTCCTAAGAAGTCCTTTGTGAACATAGGATGGCAAAGCCCATGCCAGGCACAGAGAAGAGGCAGGACCCAGCCATAGATGTGCTTCCAGAATTTCCTTGTGTTACTCTTAACAAGAATAAATCTACATTCAGAGTCAATTAAACACTTCCAGATTGTTGGCCCTAGTTACGCTGAGGTTTCTCTAAGTCATCTGATATTGTGTGAAAGCCCTAGGACCACTTTAAACTTAAATGTTCTTGTGTAGCTCTGTGAACAGTTCCTATAGTTCTCCTTCTCCCTTCCTGTCTCTCCCTCTTTCCCTTCCTCTTCCATCTTCTGCCTAATGAGTTTTGTTTTTTTTTAATAGAAGAACGATCCCTAGTTTTATGCCAGCCTTTCCACTAATACCAGCCTTGGCTCATTTTTAGAACACAAAAACTCATCTTTCCTGCTGAATCACAAACCTCTGCTAAGAGGATCAGGGGCTCTTCAGCTAAATTGGTGCTGACCCTACAGTTGGTCCTTTCTTATAACTGAACTTCATAGCCCTCCTGGGATTAAACAGAGCTCTCCATTCTTGCAGTCTGGAAAGGCTGTAAGAAGTTACAGAAGATATATGTGAGGCAGGGTGATAGATATTGGTAGATTTTCCTTCTTCTATGAACAGCTGCTCAGTTGGACGAGCACCATTTGTTGAAGATGCTGTCTTTTTCTACCACAAGTACTTTTGACTTTTTTGTTAAAAATCAGGCATTCATAAATGTGTGGAGCTATGTCTGGGTCTGAATAAGAGGATCAGTTGGGGGAGGGGCTAGGGAAGGAAGTTACCAAGGGCAATATGGGGAGACATAACTACCTATAGCCTTTTAAAAGCCACATGGGAGCCTATTATTTTAGAAGCTTCCTAAAACAGATAAACAGAATTTAAACAGAGTTACCATATTGATGCGGCATAATAACCAGGCTAGCTTAATATGAAACAGCAAAATTTAATGAAGGGATAGCTTACAACACCAGGGATCCAGAGATGGGCAAGAAATACAAAAAAGGACCGGAGGGGCTCACACCTGCCAGATTTATACATAAACATTAGCCCAAGGCGAACACGCCCCCCCCCATTAGGCTGGACTTCCCCTACACCATATAATGGGAGAGCTAATACCCCCACTAGACCATCATATGCTACAAGGTAAAATTCCCAGTGCCAAGGATTAGTTGCAACCAGCTGAGCCATTGGCTAATGGGGCTCATAAATCCTCCCACACACTATGAGCAATTGCCAATGCTATTGACAAAGCTCCAAAATATCACTGTGAGGTTCTATTGATAAGACATCACTTATCCATATCATAGAACATGGATAAGTCAAGTTGGTGCCCAGCGAGAAACTGCACAATTAATGACTAGTGCCCCTAGTGCTGGAAGGCACTACACATGCTCCTGGAAATGTAATCGTCAGTTTCAATCAGCTTTGAAACTTGTGGCCTGCAACAGCAACCTGCCTCAAGATATCTTGGTACATTAGTGGCAAATATTTTAAGAGGAATCAGTCACTTTTTAATTTGACTTAAATGCCACTACACAACAAAGAACCCACACTTGATCCTTTTAATGAATAACCTGAGACTAGCTAGATCATGAGCTCCAGGGTAAAATTATTCTATTCTAATAAATAAAAAAGGCAATAGAATGACTCCTAGTGACATACTGTATGACTATGGATCAGTGCATTGCTCAAACTGAACCAGAAAGTCTCTTTTCATAGTAGATAGAAATTAACACAAATATTCACAACTGGATAATGTATAACTTGAGAGCACACAACCATAAATGGAATGCCTTTATCAGACTTCTTCTCTCAAAGCTCAGAGACCTACATGGAAGAAGAGGTAGAAGATGCTAAAAACTAGATGGTAGATGAATGAATCCAAGGAAACATCATTTTCCAGATATAACACGGTTGATGCACATATGAACCCACAGAGTCTTTGAGAGCATGCTCAAGACCTGTATACATTCAAAACAGACAAAATTCTAACTAGGAGAAGGGAAAGTGGGCACAAAGACCCACCCCTGGTCAAGGGTGATCAGTTTTCTCCACTGGAGTGACACTGGATGTATCAACCTCACTCCAGGCAGCCCTAATGCTCTAAATAATTGACCAACACAAAATATACTCCACGTTGGGTTTTTGTTTTCTTTTGTTTGTTTCTGTTTTGTGCTTGGTTTTTTTTGTGTGTGTACCTTTTTCATTGTTATGATTTGATGTTTTTTATATATTTTGTTTTGTTTTCTTTGTTCTTTTTTGAGAGAGCATAAAAATGGGTGGGTAGGGAGTAAAGAAGATATGGGAGGAGTTGGGGGAGGAAAAGAATATGATTAAAATATATTGAATGAAAAATTAAAATAATGAAAAAATGTAATAAAAAAGAAAATGTCTTTCACAGATGCTTTCCAGCCTGAAAGCAAAAGTCAAGACAAGAAGACCTTGACAGACACTGCAACATTTCATCAAAAGGAACACCAGGGTAGAGCTGTTTCCTTGGTCATAAATGAATCTTAACTCCAAGTCAACCTAGAGTCATCCTGATCAGTAATGCTGGGAGGTTGTTTTATTTTCTAGCCATAAAATAAAGGATACTCTGTCTTGAGAGTGATGCTGAAGTATACCAGCAAACTAATTCCTTGTTTCAGTATAATGATGACTTTTTGTTCTATGAAGTGACCAGGATAAGTGTATTACTTTGTTTATCTTACCTTTCAACTTGAAGAATGGGTGACAGTGCAGAGTTACCAATGATCTTTTATTCTGGAAGAAGACCTTACTTAAATATCTAAATTTTAAATAATCCATATTACAACTGTAGCTAATTTGAATTTTATTAATAGCATAAATTTTACCTACTAAAGATATGTTTGAGGTTTCATTGAGATTGCAGTGGGAAAATTTTAACTTACTAAAATTGTTTAGTCATCATTATAACACACATGTCCATATTTGCTAACATGTTTAAAAGAATTAAGCAATGCAAATGTGTCAGAGTTGAACAGAAGAAATATAAGTTGTGACCCACTTATTTAAAAACACAAATGCTGATCCATATCACTCTATAGAAGTAGATGTTCATCTTCCTCCTGGGAATCTAGTCATTTGGTTACTAAGATTGTCATCATTTGTTATTATATCTTGAAGCAGGATGCCCTTGGCAATGAGAAATCCCTCATGGCAAGTCAGAGAAGGCTTGCAGTCATGAAGGAAGAAAAAAGAGATGGCAATCAGGCCTCGTCCAGCTGCCACTCTGCCTGTGCACACTGTGGCTGACTTCAGCATGTACACCTCGGGCATTGGTTGTAAGGAATAGGCTTCACTTTGTACAAATAGTCTCACTCCTCCCTTTCTATGTACATTCCCTTTCTCTTTCTTTATCTCTCTGTCTCTCAGATAAAGGACTACAAGGTTGTTAATAGGACTAGAGATAGAGAAAAATATAGAAAAAAGCCAGTATCATATTATTTTAAATTTTACTTATGTTCCAAAGTTTTCCAAAATCAAAGGTATATAAGAGATACTAGGAGACAACTCCAAACACTAATGCAATAGTTATTAAGTATTTGGTAAGTGAGTTAGTCTATCCTGGACAAGGTCATGACTGAGGGTTGAAGAGCTTTCTCTGGATCCTGCTTTTGGCCTCCTAACCCCTACCACCTTCTTGATCCAAGCCCATTAGAAGACAGGTAAAGGAAAAGGGCAGTTTTGTTCAGGACACAGGTTGGGGTATGGATCACTGGGGTTTTTATAGACACCTGCATTTTACTCTTTGTTTTTGTTTTTGCATGTGGGATTTAAATGAAACTCACTCAGAAAATGATCTGATTTCACAAAGTAGTTGTCCTGCTGCAAGCTCGCCCATATAAGGTTCATGTGGGGAGTTATGGTCTCATGTTCTTCCCTCCCTCTCCAGTACAGACTTTGATCATTACCAGAAGATTGGATGGACTTGTTAGCGCCAGAAATTTTCATGGCTATCCTCTATCCCTGTGCCCATGATTTTGGATGTGACTCTAATTAATTCATTCTCATGCTCTTTTTCATCCTTTAATGCCCTGGGCAGTCAGCCTCACCTCAGAGCATAGAAATGGGCTGCATGTCAGAGCCCCATCTGCTCCTAATGGTTTGCAGCAAGATCTCTTCTATTTCATCTTAACTATGACGCCAGAATGCTAGGCGTTGATGTGCTGGTGCCAAGGACTCCTGAGAACAGGTGGGCTTCCTGGTTATGGTTACATCTTATATTCTCATTATTTATCTGACTAATTAAGCAAAGCATCCATGAGAAAGCAGGATAAATGCTTTTGAAATTTTGTGTGGTTTAATAACATCGTTAGATGATAACTACATACTTTATAGTCTTTTTTGTTTGCTGTTATCATTACTGCTTTTAAATATTTATTTTTTTTGTTTTCTGTGTTTGCCTGAATGCATTTATGTACAGCATATACATTATTACAAAGAAAACTATTTGTTTTTTAGACAGGGTCTCATTGTGTATCCATGATCAGCATGGAACCTTCTATGTAGAACAGGTTGAGTTCAAATTCATAAAGATCTGCTGCCTCTGCCTCCCTACCGCTGTGACACCTTTTCAGGCTTTGCTATTAGTATTGTTAAGCAGCCCTGGATTTAAATTATTTATGTGTTTTTGTCTCCTGTGGTGCTCAAATTATCTCCACTTTGTGCAGAGAAACTTCATGGTGATGCCAGAGTTACTTTGACAAGGTGCTGGTAATCATGGAAAGCTTCCTAGCTATTTGTTCTGACAAGATACTGCAGAACATCTTGGAATATTTTCATATCTAAAATTAAACATTCACACAAGTATCTCTGGTTATTATAATGATGTTTATTCCTTCTGGTCTTTAGGCCTTTCCAGTGTTTAGCACTAGATGGCATGCAAATTTTGAAGCTCAATTATACCAAGAATTCATTGCATTTTACTATGCCTCATCAGCTTTTAATCTCTTCTTTCTCTTGTGCCAAGCCATCTCTAATTCTTAATATTATCAATAACTGCTTCCTTTTCCCCAGATTACAATAAAATAGTTACATATGAATAATGTCATGCCAAACCTAAATGACTAAATTTCAAGGTATGTTTCCAGTTTTGCTTGTTCTTACAGTATATTTTCCATTCCCACTTCTTTCTTGATCACTAATAGAATGTATCTGAAGACAGGAAAGGCTAAGTTTTGCTTATAATTAGAGGTTCAGAGCATCATGTCCAGGAAGCCAACATTGCAAGGACATGGAAAAGGTGTTCACACTGCATCTATAGTCAGAAGACAGCAATGGAGTGGGGGAACACACAAAGAGAGGAGGGAATGAGAGGGGAGTAAACATAATCAAATTATATAATTGAAAGAAATTGTATACATGAAACCCAACATTATGGGACATGGGTATACACTAAAGAATTTGTGTGTGTGTGTGTGTGTGTGTGTGTGTATGTGAACGCCAAAGGAAAACCTTAGATATCATTCCTCAGATGTCATCTGCTTTGTCTTAGAGACAGGTGGACTACGTGACCTGGAACTCAACAAGTAGACTAGATGGGGTCCTGATATGCAGGAATCCACTTGTCTATGCTTCCCCAGCCCTGGGAGTGTAAGTGCACACTACTGAGCCTGGGTTTTGGAGATTGAACATAAGCCCATGTGTTTACAAGGTAAGCACTTTACAACTAAGCTATTTCCCTGACACTAATTTTTCTTTTATTCAAAAAATAAAATGGGAGTGATGGAAGCATCTGTCTTAGAAGATTGTAGCTGTGAACTGGAGTTCCTAGGAAAAACACTCCAAGCCTGATGGTCTAATCAAAACTTCTGTGGATATTAACAACTAGCATGTTACAGACCTAGAGCAAATTTATTTTGGGTTACCTTTACCCAATAAATATCTTTTGTGCCCTGATTTTATTTTTGACTTAACACCCTTATGATGATCAGGTAAATAATCTTTTGGAATATACAAACGGATCCCGAACTTCCACTAACTAAAGGTTAAAATTGTCATCATACAGACTCTGAGGTCTACTGGATGCGGGTTGCATTCCACCACCCAGCTCCCGCCACTGGCTAGCTTTACCTGAAATAACAACACACAAGCTGTATTCTTTTAAACACTGCTTGGCCCATTAGCTCTAGCCCTTACTGGCTAATTCTGATATCTTGATCAACCCATCTCTAATAAAATGTGTAGCACCAGTCTTACCTGGAAAGATTTAGCATGTCTGACCTGGTGGCTAGGTTCATGGCATCTGCCTGGGAGAGGGGAGCATGGCCTCTGAGCTCACTTTCTCTTCCTCCCAGCATTCTGTTCTGTTTACTCCTCCCACCTATGTTTTAACCTATGAGGCCAAGCAGTTTCTTTATTACTTAACCAGTGACCTTCTTCTATCACTTCTGCCAGTGTATCTAGAAAATTCTTTGATGACTTTCTTCATTCTACAAACTTCATATAAATGTAAAACATAAGTATTAATATAACTATAAAGATGTAATTAAACTCCTACTACATTGAAAAATGGTATTTTGGGTAAACTGAATTTGTGTTTCCAGACCATAATCACTCCAGAAAAAAACTCTCCCTTGTTTTCGTTTATATAAGGGCTGTGTTCTTACATCAGCATGCTATAGGTGAAATGTGAGTTCATGTTAACAATCTTGTCAATACCTATCTGTCAGTCAACTGCATTTACTGCTATAAGGACTATCCACATGCAACTGAGATACAATGATGGTAAGCAGTTACTGTTTTGTTTGAACTCTACTTTGAGAAAGCAGGATGTGGCACTCAGGCAAGGGCTTTGACCAAATGTCCATCTTCTTTACAAAAGTTACCTAACAGGATGGTCAGGGTGCCAGCTCCTGAGTTCAAACTAGTAGGGGCTTCCTTGACAAGGTGACAACAGGGTTACAAGTGCACAAGTTGAATTCTGATTCTCTACAGACTATCCCAATAGAAAATATTTTCTTTCTTTTATTTTTCAAATCAAATAAGAATGCTGGTGCATTATAAGGAACTCTAGGGCACTTTAAATACAGTCCGAATCCCTTCTCAGAAAATACATTCACATGGGAAATTCTGAGAGTTTGCTAACTAGAAGTTTGCTTTAGATGCATCAAAAGAAAGTCAAGTTTAAATTTATTTCACAAATTAATTTATGACTCCTCCAAGAATTAACAAAGAATATTCAAGAGACAGTATTATTTTAACCTTGTAAGAATGTGAAGACAAAGTAAAGATAAATGGGAAACTCATTTGTAAATGAGATATCAACATGTCTATATTTGCATTTTATTAATGACATTGCTTCCTGAAATTACTGTGAAATGAATATTAACTAATATAATAATTTAGTCAAAACAGCAGGTGTATGAGAATGACAGCAACTAAGAGATAGGAGTCATTTGTATGAGCCCTTAATGGGAAAATTTCTCCCTCTACATCCAGAAATACTGAATTTCATTTCAGTTTAGAGACAGCTGAGGTAGAATGTCCTGAGATAAGCTGAAAATCAATAAAAGACAGACCTAAAAAAAATAGAAATAAATAGCTCTACAGGATGAATTCAATTTGGTTAACATCTGACTCTCTCTCTCTCTCTCTCTCTCTCTCTCTCTCTCTCTCTCTCTCTCTCT
>NC_022012.1:20200787-20210176 GCF_000317375.1 Microtus ochrogaster
CTCTCTCTCTCTCTCTCTCTCTCTCTCTCTCTCTCTCTCTCTCTCTTTCTCTCTCTCGTGTGTGTATGTCTGTGTATGTGTGTGTAAGATTGGGAGTAACTCATTAATTCTGATAACATCCCTTTTGTAAAGTCCCTTTGCTCTGGTGTCTTTCTTGTTTACTCCTGGTTGTTGAAATCCACTGATGGCCTGAGCTCACTCCCTGTCGCACCTGCTCACCTCCTCCACTCTCGTTCCCACTCCCGTTCTTAGTGTGTCAGCATGTATGTGTCACTCCATACCTTTATAAACAGCACTTTAACTACCCATTTCCAATGCCCTTTACACTAGTAGACGTTAGCCAGTTCTCAGTCATCTCCAGGCTCCTAGCCGAGGTTCAGTAGCACCAGTAACCCACACTCCCATAAGGAGTTCTACCAGCCCTCTCTCAACACAAACTGTCTTCAGTTCTAGTACATTTTTGGGGAAATAGTTTTTCTATGATTTCTTGAAAGTACTTTCTGCCACCAGCAATGAAGTAGTGTTATTTGGTTCCATATCTTCTCCAGTAAGAGCTATCACTGTGTTTTTTACCTTAGGTATTCTAACAGGTGTAAGATGGAATCTTGGAGTCATTTTGATTTGCATTTTCCTGATGCCTAAGGATGTCAAACATTTCTTTAAGTGTTTCTTGGCCATTTGAGATTCTTCTGTTGAGAATTCTCTGCTTAGATCTGCAGCCCATTTTTGATTGGATGATTTGGTGTTTTTGATGTCTAGTTTCTTGAGTTCTTTATACATTTTAGAAACCAGACATCTATCAGATGTGGGGTTGTGAAGATTTTTTTCTCAAGCTTTAGGCTGTCCTTTGTCCTATTGATGGTGTCTTTTGCTTTACAGAAGCTTTTCAGTTTTATAAGGTGCCATTTATTAATTATTGATCTTAATGTCTGTGGCATTAGCGTTTTATTCAGAAAATATTCTTCTGTGCCATTGTGCCAATAGCCTCAAGGCTATTCCCCTCTTTCTTTGCAATCAGGATCAATGCATCTGGTTTTATGTTGAGATCGTTGATCTACTTGGACTTGAGTTTTGTGCACTATGACAGATGTGGACCTATTTGCATTCTTCTACATGCCAACATCCAGTTAGACAGGTTTCATTTGTCAGAGATGTTTTCTTTTTTGCATTGTATATTTCTGACTTTTTTAATAAAAAATATCAGGTGTCCATTGGTGTGTGGGTTTATGTCTCAATCTTCTGTTTGATTCCATTAATTCACCTGTCTTTTTTATGCCAATACCATGTAGTTTTTTTTTTTTACTATTATTGCTCTGCAGTACAATTTGAAATCAAGGATGGTGATAACTCTAGAAGTTCCTTTATTGTACAGGATTGTTTTAGTTATCCTGATTTTTTTTTTTTGGTTTTTGCTTTTGTTTTTCCATATGAAGTTGAGTATTGTACTTTCAAGGTCTGTAAAGAATTGTGTTGGAATTTTGATAGGTATTGCATTGAATCCATAGATAGCTTTTGGTGAGTTGACTATTTTTACCATCTTAATTCTACTGATATCCATGAGCATGGGAGATCTTCCTATCTTCTGATACTTTCTTCATATATTTTTTTTCAAGGACTTGAAGTTCTTGTCATACAGGTCGTTCACTTGCTTTGTTAGATTTACTTCATATATTATTTGAGGCTATTGTTAAGGTTGTTAATTTACTGATTTCTTTCTCAGACCATTTATCATTTGTATATAGGAGGCTAATGACTATTTTTAGTTAATCTTGTATTTAGCCACTTGACCAAATGTGTTTATCAGCTGTAGGATTTCCCTAGTAGAATTTTTGAGGTCACATATGTATACTATTATACCAGATGTGAGTAACGACACTTTGACTTCTACCTTTCTGATTTGTACCTCCTTGATTTTTTTTTCTAGTAATCTTATCACTCTAGCTAGGACTTCAAGTACTATATTGAATAGGTATAAGGGGAGTGGAATCCTTGTCCTGTTTCCGAATTTTGGTGGAATTGCTTTGAGTTTCTCTCCCTTTTAAATTTGATGTTAACAATCACCTTGTTATATATTTGTTTTTTATTATGTTTAAGTATGTACTTTTTATTCCTGATCTCTTCAAGACTTTTATCATGAAGGGGTGTTGGATTTTTTTTCAAAGGTTTTTCAGTATATAATGAGATGATCCTGTGATTATTTCTGTTTCAGTTTGTTTATATGGTGGATTACATTGACATATTTTCATATGTTGAACAATTCCTGCATCTCTGGGATGAAGCCTATTGATTATGGTGGATCATTATTTTGATGTATTCTTGGATTCAATTTGCCAGTATTTTATTTAGTATTTTTGCATGAATGTGCATGAGTGAAATTAATCTGTAATATTCTTTCTGTATTGGGCTTTTGTGTGAGTTGTGTATCAGGGTAACTATGGTCACATAGAAAGAATTTTCCAGTGTTCCACTTTGAAAATCAATATGGTAGCTTCTTGGAAACCTGGAAAAAAAATCTACCACAACACCCAGATATACCACTTATTGCTCTAGGTAGAATCTCAAGATCTATGTTGAAAAGATAGATAGAATGGACATCCTTGACTTGTCTCTGAGTTCAGTGGGATCACTGTAAGTTTTTCTCCATTTATTTGGTGTTGCCTATTGGCTTGCTATATATAGCCTTTATTATATTTAGGTATGTTCCTTATATCCCTGCTCTCTCCTAGACCTTTATCATGAAGGGATGTTGTATTTTGTTGAAGCCTTTTTCAGTATCTAATGAGATGATCATGTGGTTTTTATTTTTCAGTTTGTTTATATGATGGGTTAAATTGACAGATTTTCATATGTTGAATTATTCCTGCATCTCTGAAATGAAGATGACTTGATCATAGTGAATGATTTTTTTGATGTGTTCTTGGATTCAATTTGCCAGTATTTTATTGAGTATTTTTTTATCAGTGTTCATGACTGAGATTGGTCTGTAATTCTCTTTTTTTAGTAATACCTTTATGTGGTTTGGCTATCAGTGTAAATTATCAAATGAGTAATTGCAGCCTCATTAAAAGTGTTTAAGAATATTCCTTCAGTTTCTATTGTGTGGAACAATTTGAGGAGTATTGGTATTGGTTCTTCTTTGAAAATCTTGTAGAAATCTGAGCTGAAACCATTTGGTCCTGAGCTTTTTTTGGTTGGGAGACTTTTGATGACTGTTTTTATTTCCTTAGCAGTTATAGGACTATTTAATTTGTTCATTTGGTCTTGATTTAATTTTGGTAAGTGATATTTATTCAGAAAGTTATCCATTTCCTTTAAGTTTTCCAATATTGTAGAGTACAGGTTTTCAGAATATGACCTGATGATTCTCTGTATTTTGTCTGTGTCTGTTGTTATGCCCCCCCTTTTATTTCTGATTTTCTTTATTTGGATATTCTTGGTGAGACATGTTCTCAACTATGACCAAGAATGACTACACCACGTTTGACCTGAGGACCTGCAAGAGAACCCCCAAGGAGTTTTATAATGGCATTGGGTTGCCTTGTTTGTCTTTTGTTGGTCTACATTCATTGTTCCAATCTTGGCCTTTGCCACATCTCCTACATAATTCAGAAGGTTTAGACTTTCTATTTTTGCCATACCCAGAGGAGACATTATTTTTAGAAATGCCTTGTTTTCAATCCCTTCTCAGTTGTTCTTTTCTTCTACAATTAAATCATTTGTAATTTTGATATCTCCTCATACCTTTGGGATTTGTTTTTTTTTTCCCCCAAGCCTTAGTATTATAGCCAAATGTCTCAATGTTAATTGTATGCAGGATCCATTCACCCATTGGTGCTGATCAAACCTTTAAAGGCCCAAGTATAATTTTGCATTCTAATTTGGTATTTTCAAAAGCCAGAGATTCAATAAGTACTCATCTAGCTTCTGGGTCTGTTACTTTTATTTGTATAACCTTGGTTAATCCTTGATAAAGTCACTAAAAGGTTCTCTTTGACCTTGTTTAACCCTGGTATATGATTCAATTCCTTTTCCTAGTTCTTGAATTCTGTCCCAAGCACTCAAAGCTGCTCTGTAGCAAAGGGACAAGATATGTTCATCAGGAAGAACTTGATCCTGTAGGTCAGCATACGTGCCCTCACAAATAATTTGATCTTGGGAAGCCTCAATTCTTTTTGCTTTTCCCTGATGTTTCAAAATTTTTGCCTCTTCTCACCAATAGTATTTCCACAGTAGTTGTAGCCCATCTTCCAGAACCACTGAAACTAATTGAAGCCAATTGTGTGATGTAGCCTTATTGCTGGAATCCCAGGTCTTTACCATCTTCTTACCAAATGGTGAATGCAAGCCATAAGATACTATTGCTTGCTTCATTTCTTTTAGATCATTCATACCTATAGGTATCCATCTACATTCTTTGTATCCTTCTGGGTATTTAGTACTTGGTGTTATATCAGAGGTAATTATGGGAGAAGTAGCTAAAACTCTTGGTAAGTCATCTCTGAATCTGACAAATATAGGCAATGTTAAATCCTTTCCTTATACCTTTACCCCTACTCATCAGTTGCACTAATTTCTGCAATTGTTTCAAATCTTTTTACCACTCTCTTTTGTAAAGCTTTAATATATTGACCTGTGACTATTTATAATAACTTCATTGGCTCACTTAATATCTGATCCTCATTCTGCACATATGATCCAAAGGTATGAATTTTTTCCATTAAAGATAACTTCTCATTCTTGGATATTATTTGTATGGCATGAAGATTGCCTTCCTAAAGAGATACTCTGCCTTATAATTTATTATAACTTTTAAACAGATTTTGATTGTCAAATTCAATAGTATGAATTCTTTCAGATAATTTCTCAGTATCCTTTGCAACAGATTGAATTTTGTCTGTCAAATTAATGTTATCCTTTTCAATGGTAATAATTTTTTCAGCTAACTTTTGATTTTTGATGGTATTAATCCTGTCAGCTAGCTGTTCATTATTAGTCTGTAAAGACTGTAGCATTTCTCAAAGTGCTTGATTCTTGACTCTGTTATAATAATGGTTAAGAAAACCATTTTCTTAAGGATATAATTTGAAAAACAATGCTAAGTCCTGATATCAAATAAATGGATGTATCAGAAAAATCATATAAACCTTGCAGAAGACCTTCTATAGTATAAGCAAAAAGGTAATTAAATTCCTGGATCATGATATTGCCTGATATTATATAACTTTCAATTTTATTGACTTATTTTTTAATAAAATAAACTTACATTTATTATGAGACTTCAGTAAATTGTAGGTGTAATAATCTTTATTGGCAAGCAGGTGTTGTGGTTGCAGCCACATGGCCAAGAGATGTGACAGGCAGCATGAAGAGTCCTGCTTGGTTACACATTAGTTCCTACTTAAATACTGACAAATATGCTTTGTTTGACAAATTAAGAACAATTAAATCAATTCCATATATAAAGAGAGTTTTTTGGTGGCCAGAATCAATGAACCCAGAGCTCATAAGTCGGGAACACAAAATGGAAACTGTTCAAGTTGCCACACAGCAGGGAAAATGGTGAAGGTGGGAAGATTGTGCAAGCCTAGAAAATTGTCAAGTTGCTATGTGACTGGCCCACCAAAGGGGTAGCTCTGCTTCAGTAGTGTTTTTGACAAAAACAAACAAATAAACAAAAACACTTAGTAGGTGAAATAAAACCAAGCAGGCAGTGATTGTGTGATCTTCTGGGCCATGGACCACACGTTTTGGGCCTGTTCCAGTAGGCATGCAGTCAGGATTCATCTGGGCACCAGATGTTGATAGATGCTATAAAGTAGTCCCATACTTGCTCAAAATTGATTATAATAAAGTGTTCTTTATTGAGGGATAGACTCATAACTCTATGAATGAGCGGGGAAGAAGAACTGAATCCAGTATCCTAGAGAGAAAGAGACAATACAAGTTTTGCATCAGCATTTATAGTACAAGATACCACACCCAAGTGGGCTGGTATCTTAAAGGCTATTGGCTAAAGTAATTCCCACAACACCTCCCCTCCTCTCATTCCCTCTACCTTCCTCCCCACACCCTACTTCCATCCACATCCACTCCCCAGAGAGAGAAAGGCACATTGCTTTGAGGAAGAATCAAGGCCCTCCCCCAAAGAGAATGGGTTCCAAAAAGCCAGTACAAGCAACAAGGTCAAATTGTGGTTCCACTGCCAGTGGCCCCAATGTCTGCCCAAGCCATACAACTGTCATCCACATTCAGAGGGTTTAGTTTGTTCCTATGCTGGTTCATTCCCTGACTAGCCAGAGTTAGCAAGCTCTCATTAGCTCAGGTAAACTGTTTTAATGGGTGTCTCCATCATGGTCTTGACTTCTTTGCTCATGGTCTCACTCATCCCACTCTTCAACTGGACTTTGGGAGCTCAGCCCAGTGCTCCCCTGTGGATCTCTGCATCTGTTTCCATTAGTTGCTGGATGAAGTTTCTACAATGACATTTAAGATAGTCATCAATCTGACTACAGGGCAAGGCCAATTCAGGTACTCTTTCCCTCCACTATTGTTTAGGTTCTTAGCTGTGGTCATCCTTATGGATTCCTGGGGATTTCTCTAGTGCCAGGTTTCCTTCTAGCCCCATAATGGCTCCCTCAATCAAGATATCTCTTTCCTTCCTCTCCATCTCTGTCCTTCTCCCACCTCAACTATCCTATTCCCTTGAGTTCTCTTCCCCCTCCCCTCCTCTCCTCCTCCTCCACTTCTTTTTTCCCTTCTCCCCCCACCATGTTCCCAATTTCATCAAGATATCTTGCCTCTTTCTCTTTCCCACGGTAATGTTTCTCTTAAGGTATACCTTGTTACTTAGCTTTTCTAGAGTCATGAACTATAGGCTTGTTACCCTTTGCTTTACAGCTAGTAGTCATTCTATATCATTATTATATTATATTTTTCTGTCCTGACTTGTTTTCATTATTTCATCCAATTGTTCATCTTTTCCCCATCCATTTCCAGACATTTGTTCACATCTTCTTTGAGTCCTTAAAACATAATTATAATTGCTATTTTTATTTTGTGCATCGGGTAACTTGCTTTTACTTGTTTTGGGGAACACTACAATAAAGTGCTAAATTTTAGAGGAGACATATTGTCTTTGTTACTTCTGTTTTTTTGGGTTTTTTTTTATAATAGAGCTTAAACATCTGGTGTTAGTGGTTGGTATAGCTCCTTGGTTTGGGTATCTAGCCTTATGACATTGAATGGGTGATTTGATCTTTCTTTGATATTTCCAAAGTTTGTCAGGTTATAGACTAGCTGAATAGTTCTTGGTACTTGGTCTTGAGGACACCCTGGGTTGGTGTGCAAATAGGGCTTCAGAGGTAACACCAACTAGACAAGGAATAGGTGCAACTTCTAAGTCTAGGAGTAAATCTACTATCTTAGTCATTGCTCTTTTGCTGTCAAGGGAAACCATGACCATGACAACTCTTATAAAAGAAAGCATTTAATTGAGGCTTGTTTAAAGTATCGGTAGCTTCGTTTTTTATCATTATGGGAGGAGCATGGCAAGGAACATGATGCTATGCAGGAAAATATGGTGCTGGAGAAGTAGCTGAGCACTCTACATGTGGATCCACAGGCAGTAGAAATAGAGATCTACTGGGCCTGACTTGTGCTTTGGAAACTTCAAAATCAATGACATAATTCATTCAGTAAAGCCATACCTCTTAATCTTTTTCAGATAGTGCTACTCCCTTGTGACTAAACATTCAAATATATGAACCTATGGGGGTCATCCTTTTTCAAACAACCACACCTACTCTAGGCTTAGAACTCTCATTTTTGCTCATCTTCAAAAGTTTATAGAGGTCTAACAACGTTCTTAGGGTAATGTTTGAGTAGCAGGAACTGGGGGCACTTAGAGTAGGCAGTTCTTCAAAGTGATAGGATGTTAGAAACTCCATTGTTCTTGGGTGAGGTGAGTAGGGTGGATCCCTATCTGCCTCATGAGTGTCTGATGTTGCATGACCAAAGGGTGTCTTGATATGTTGGGTGACAGACTGGGTCTGTGACTCATTATCTCAAATTCTAGGTCATACTCCACATTGTGTTAGATGTCATGGTGGGTACAGTGACTGGTAAGCAGGAGAGCAGGAAGAATGAGTCTTGGCATAGAACCCCATCAGTATGGTAGAGACAGGGTGGGTAGGTTGAGTGATAGGCAGAGGAATAGGTCTGGAAATGGGATTTCCTAACCCTAACCCTAACATCTAAACCTAATTCTAACCTTAACCCTAAACTTCATGGTGTTCTAGGTTGGACTCCATTTTGTGTTGCTATATTGGTTGGTGGGTGTGATGACTGACAGACAGGTGCCTGGTAAAATTTGAAAGTTAATTTTTAATACAGAATAGTGAAACAAACAAATCTTATAAATCTGATATAAAAAAACATGAACCAAAAATACACATGATTACTTCTATAGAGATTGAAAAAGTTTCCATCAATATAGATAATAAAATTCCTAACAGCATATCTGAAGAACATTATGGTAGCAAAATTGAGTAATTTGAAACAGAAAAAATTTCTAGAAAGGCACAATATTTTTAAGCTGACACTGAAAGTAATCTCATTTTCTCCTATTTTCATCAACTTTGGAAAAATATAAAATAATTTAAATATATAAACAAAACATTCATACACACAAACTCATGTCTAGAAGGGTTCATTGGTGAATCTTTTCCATCATTTAAGAAAAAAGTAATACAATTTATACAAATGTTTCCATAAACAGACTAGAGGAATCAGTTCTAGACATGCTGACCTCAAAGCTGAAGTGAGTGCACTCAAAGGCATCATTTTTGTTGTTGTTGTTTTCTTAGGCAGCGTTTCTCTATGTAGCTTTGGCTGCCCTGGAACTCACTCCTTGCACTAGGCTGGTCTTGAACTCACAAAGACTTAGACTTAAGGTAACATTTTCTCCTCTCTCTCTCTCTCTCTCTCTCTCTCTTTCTGTCTCTCTCTCTGTCTCTCTGTCTCTGTCTCTCTGTCTCTCTGTCTCTGTCTCTCTGTCTCTCTGTCTCTCTGTCTCTGTCTCTCTGTCTCTCTGTCTCTCTCTCTCTGACTCTCTGTCTCTGTCTCTGTCTCTGTCTCTCTCTCTCTCTCTCTCTCCTTCCCTCCCTCTCATTATATTAGTTAGGTTTCTATTACTGTGATCAATACTGTATGTAACCAAAAGTAACTCGTGAGGAAAGGGCTTATTTTGCTCATACATCCAATCACAGTAAACCACTGAGTAAACTCAGGAAAGGAACTAAAGGCAGGAATCAGGAGTCAAGAACTGAAGCACAGTCAATGAGAAAATGCTGTTTATAGGTTTGTTTTCCTGGTTTATTCAATTTTCTTTT
>NC_022012.1:20210276-20217266 GCF_000317375.1 Microtus ochrogaster
GGAGCCTGTCCTGGAACTAGCTCTTGTAGACCAGGCTGGTCTCGAACTCACAGAGATCCGCCTGACTCCGCGATTAAAGGCGTGCGACACCACTGCTCGGCGGTCAATTTTCTTTCTTATGTGGCTCAGGATTACTACCAGGTATAGCACCATCTCCCGCAGCTGGGTCCTCCTACATCAATTTTTATCAATCTTTAACAAAGAACCCCTACACACACATACTTTCCTACTGATAATCTGATGGAGTCATTTGCTCAATTGAGAATCCCTCTTCCAAGATCACTCCACCTTGTGTCACAATACTAATTGGTGTGCACATGTGTGCATGCACACACACACACACACACACACACACACACTTACACACACAGGAACGGCCTTTAACAACAGTGAAATGAAGCTTGTATTTAAACCCTAAAGCTACTTTTTGCCATCCCAGCTCAACACTCCACAGGCTCAGAAGTCAAAGAAATTTATCTGGATTAACTAAAGATATAAACCAGGAAGGATAAACCAATGAAAATCTTTCTTTTCCAGGTTTCTTGGCTCAGTCGCATGAACCAGTGAAATCAGAGAAAACTTGAATTTGTAGGCTTGTGGACAGTCAAAATCTTTCAAGTCACCCTCTACTATTGAGCAATTTTACATAATTAACTGAAGGGGTGGAACTTGTTTAGCACAGCATGTTTCAGAGAGGTTTCTGTTATGTGGGAACTCTTTCTCCAAGCTAATTGGAAAGAATACTCCCAATTAAGGTCTTATTTCACCATAGAAGCAACACAAAAATTACTAACCTTACTTAATATAACATTCTTGAATAATACATCTTAATCCTATACATAGACTCTCTAATTGGTATATGCTCAAGGTTTTCTATCCAAAACAAGTAGGAAAGTTAAAGTAGAAATGGTTGTGGTGTAAATCCTAGCTCTGCCATTAGTTTGCCTTCTAAAAAGCCATCAGTGCCATGGTTGAGCAATAGGCATAAATTTCAACTGGGGTTTGTTTTGAAAATTATCAACTAAAACTAATCTTTCTCTTCGAGTACTCTTGATACACCCATCTTAGATGCCAGTATACTCTTTTCATTTTTTCCAATTAATAAACCACTTGAGAAGCAAATGTGCACTATGTCCCAACTACTTGCCAGGCTCCATGTTGTGCACACGAAGAGAAACAAGACAACCTGTGCTTTTCACAAGCCTGTAATACAACACAGAGGCAGAAATATAAGCCAACAGCAACAAAACAAGGTTATAAATGCTGTAGAAGCACCAGAAACCACAAGCCAAAAATCAGTCTAAAAAAGTGAGCAATTCTTCATGTGATGGCATCAGGGATTAGGAAAAATTCATAAAAGGGACCTCTAGCCTGGAGGGATATATTGTGTAATAGTTTTCTCATTGCTGTAACATAATACTTACCAGGAGCAACCTATGGGAGGACAGACGAATTTTGGCTCATGGTTTTAAGGGATGTCAATATATCATGATGGAGAAAGTGTGTATTCCTGGACTATCAAAGAATCCTAGCAAAGCACAGACAACTGAATAAGCCAGAGAGTGCGCCAACGACTAGCATTTCTCAAGTGTTTCTGCCTTAAGTTCTTGTCACTTCTTTCAATGATGGATTATGGGCTGCAAGTGTAAACTTAAGTAATCCCTCTCCTTTAAGTAATCCCTCTCCTTTTCTAAATTGCCTCTGGTAGGGCTGTTGGAAAGGAAACAAACACAGCCAAAGTAGCAACCACAGGACTTCACTGCATGACATTGTCATGTATGTACCACAAGCATTGTGTGTCTCCTTTTTTTTCCCCACCATCAAAGGCTTTACTAATCATGAACCTTTCTTTACTTTAATACTGTGGATCAAAATGAAAGCTAAGACAAGAACTAGAAGTTGCTTTATCTAATTCTTTTAAATATTGTTCATTTACACACTGTATTACCTGCATGCCATACTCTGTTGGAGCTTAGGAGGTTAAGGTTATGTAACATTCTGAATCTTAGTTTTTTTGGTTAAAAATGGGATTACTAATAGCAACCTCTAGAGTTGTATGTATTAGATAAAATCTTGTAAAGGGCTTGTTCAAGTCTTGACACATGAGATAAAATAACAAACATATACTTTTCCCTTTTCTTCCTCTTGAAAAAAACATAGGGAAAACATGAGGAGAAGTATCTTTCTTTCTTTCAGTGTTCTCTTGAAAGATCTACTGAGCTTCATAGAATTTGAAACCTTCTCTTCACTAGAAGGGAACCCCTTTTTTCCAAAACTAGAACAAAATACCTATATTAGTTACATTTTTGTTCTTCTAATAAAAAAGTTATGACAAAGCAACTTAAAGAAGATAAACTTTTTTTTTTTATTTTTAGCTTATTGTTCTGGACTGAACAACATCATGGCTAGGGAGGCAGGGCAACAGGTATAGAAAGGATGGAAGCAGGAACAGGTAGCTGGCTGATCACATTTTCACCTATACTCAAGTCATACAAATAGAGGACAGGTAGAAAGATGATGTGGGATATTCTACTGTTTATTTTCTTGTTATTTAGTATGTGGTTTTTGTGTGTGTGTGTGTGTGTGTGCCAAAGTACACCTTTGAATATTGTTCCTCAGCTGCTATCCACCTTTTAAATAAATCAATCAATCAATTTGAGGTACTATCTCTCACTGATCTTGAACTCACTAAGCAAAAGCAAGCATGCTGGCCAAAAAGCCCCTAGGATTGATCTACCTCCTCCTCCACATCATTTGTACTCTGAATATGCAGTAACACACTTGCCTTTTTTTGTTGTTGTTGCTATGAGTATATGGGCATCTAACTCAGGTCCTCATGTTTATAAATAAATTTCTCACTCTTTTTATAACTGACACTCATAGGTATTTGTTATTGTTAAATTAGAATTCATCAAGGTGACTTGAAAATACAAAAGGAGACCAACCTGTTCAGAAGCAGAATTATCCTTCAATAAAAAGAACTGAAAGTCTATAATCTCTCTGATGGGGTAAGGACAGCACACATAGCACAGGGAGCATGAAAAGGGGTAATAGAGTAGAAAAAGGAACTTTGGGGATGGAAGATTCCATTTACAGATCAGTTTCCCTGCAGTCTTCAAGTTGTAAATGCCAATAGAGGTTGGCATGTTGATCATCTCATCAGAAGTTTCCACTGGTGTTATCAGTCAACTTTACTGTCCAGAGTATCTGAGGATTTTAGGTCATTAAACTTTCAGATATAGTAAAAGAAAGCGACAGGCCTACCTGAAATTCTGAAAAATATCTTATGTCTGAGCCTTTCAAGAGACCTACCAAATCAGAAGTCCTGATATTGGACTCAAGGATTATGTAATGGCCCTCTACTTTGAGCACCATTGATCTGGAGAAAATACAAAGGGCTCCATGCTAGTCTCGAATACCCACCATGGTTCACCATTTTCTCAGTTGTGGCCTAGTCTGTCCCACACTTTGATTGAAAGCCTTGATTAAAACAGCTCTGGCTAACCTTTGACTCTGTGCTGTCCCCTCTTCTCCTCTCAGAGAAGAGGGTGGTTGGTATTCTTGAATCCTGTTCTCCTTCCGGAAATAAAACCAGTTTATCTGTTCATCAGAAGGGAATACATTTCCAGTCAGTGGACATCTTTTGATTCCTAACTTTCTAGTGGCTGCAGGCTCAACTCTTCACTTAACCCTTATATACCCAGCTATGTGTACCAGCTCATGTGGACTCCTCTTCATGTTTGCCCCTCCACTTAATTAAGGATTAACTAAAAGAAGTTTCCCTCTTCCTTCTTACATCACTTCATGTTAGGCATAGATCGCATCCATCTGGTGACAGTTCCCAGTAATTTCCATATACAACTTTATATAGACAATAATTTTATACACACAAATTCTTCTACATTCAGTTGAACAGTGAGTTCTTTGTAAGCTGTGCAAAGTGTAACTTGTAACTCTTGATAGTCTTAAACAATTCTAGCAGTGTTTCTGAACTCTGAATGCAAATTGTTTGCACCAGGCAGTATTTTATGCAATTTTCTTTTACTAATATTTATTTATTTTTGTTGTGTGAGAATTTCATAATAAATAGAATGTATTTTGATGAAACATAATGCCCATTTTTCACTCTGCTACTACTTCAGTGTACTCCCAGTTTCATATGTTTTTATTTTCCCCTGATACCTCTGCCAGTATGTTTATGGGTGCAAAATCACCTACGGGAGCATTGGTAGCCTCTTAGGGGATGCATCCTTGAAAAAAACTTTCTCTCCTCAGCTATGTGTAGTAAAAGGAGTGGGGCCCCTTTGTTTCATCCTGCCTGACTAGCTTAACCCCCAAAATAACCATACAGAAATTATAATAATTAAATTATTCCATGGTCCGTTATATCTAGCCTCTTCTTGGCCAACTCTCACATTCTGATCTAACCCATTTCTACCAATCTGTGTAACACCATGAGGTCGTGGCTTACTGGGAAAGATTCTAATCAGAGTCAGTCTCAGGCAGGAGCTTCATGGCATCTGCCACTCTGCCCTTCTTTGGTCTACTCCACCTATCTAAGTTCTGCCCTATCAAAAGGCCAAGGCAGTTGCTTTATTCAATCAATAAAAGCAACACATAGACAGAAGACCCTCCTATACCAGCTATGGGTAGGTCTCCCTGACCACTTTCCCCATCAATTCTGGGATTTTGTCGGCTTGATCTTGCACAGGTTTTATTTATGATGCTGTAAGTGCTATGAATTCTAGCAAGCAACTGCCTTGATGTGTTCAGAAAACACTACTTCCTTGTAGTCATCTAATGTCTCTGGTTCTTACAATATTCTGCTATTCTATGATAATCCTTGAGCCTTGAGGAACTGTGATACAGATGTCTCATTTAGGACTGAACAATTTGCACTCTTATTCTCTGCATATTGTGAATCTTTATATTAAAAACCATCTATTGCAAGAGGAAGCTTTTCTGAGGGTTGCGGGATGCTCTAATCAATGGGTAGAGTGATGAGTTATTGAGAGTTGGTTTAATAGCGTGTTCATTTAACAGAACAATAGTAAGTTCTTCCTTAGTACCTGGTGTATCTGACCACAGGTTTCTTACATCCTATAATGATGCCAATTAGAATCTTCATCCCATGGAGCACTAAATCAAATTTAAAAAGCCAATTGTTTAGCTCCATAAAATTTATCTCACTATTATACCAGTTGGCATATGCCATCAGGTTTCAAAGCTGGGTTCGACTGGTAATTACTTTTCTCCTCTGATAACAAAGCCTGAAATGTGAAACTTAGCCAGTATGGATGAAGTTTTTGGTTCAGTATCAGCTAGATTTCTCTATGTTCCATGACTTAAGTATGTGGTGTCTTCAGCAGTGAGGTCTTAGTGTCATGTTTTGGAGGGTAACCAAAACTAGTGGTAATAACCTATAATGTTGAGGGGATCTATGATATCCAAATGACCAACAATCCTAATAGAAGTAACTGTTTCCTAGAACTGGGCTTTATTTGATGGCCTGTGATTTCTGGGAGAGTGAGTATCACCCACCCCCATTATAGGATAAATTCATTTAAATTTTTTATATGTATACATTTTAAGAAACTTCTACAATACTATGTTTCTACATAACTCTCTCAAAGGGCTCTAATGTTAGTTATCCCAGACACATACATTTTCTCCTCCATACCTTGTCCTCCCATCCATACTCCCTGCCAACCTTTCCTACTTTATTATTATTTTTTCCCTTTTTACAGCACATGTACTCTACGTCTCTCCTCCCTTGAAAGCCCCATGCTGCCATCTACTGGTTTCCTGACCTGCACAAGTAAGCCAATCTAAAGCCACCCATCCAAGGATTCCAAACTAATACCCAACACCTGAGGCTACTTTTGTCTCTCGGGGTCTGAATCACCTCACTCAGAATGAGGTAATTGTTCAGTTCCTTCCACTTATATGTGAATTTCATAATTCCGTTTTTAACAGATGAATGATATTCCACTGTGTAAACATACTGTGTTTCTCATCCATTCATCAGCAAATGGACAGCTAGCCTGGTTTCATGTCCTGACTTTTATGAATAGAACAGCAATGAACATGGATGAGCAAGTGTCTTTGTAGTAAGATAATGAGTTCCTTGAGCATATGTCCAAGTTCACTAAATATGGATCACATGGTAGATCTACTTTTAGTTTTTTTTTGAGGAGACAGCACACTTATTTCTGGTGGAAATGCAGATGTATTTTCATTTTGTTATCTTAGTCACTCAGCTGGGGTATAAAATCTCAAAGTACTTTTAGCTCACTTTGCCTGGTGAGTAAGGATGTTGAACATTATTTAAAACATTTTCCAGGCACTTTTGTTTTTCTTTTATGAATTTGTTTTTTTCATATAAATTCTTTTATCATAAATATATTTTATCATATCTCTTCTCCTCCTCCACCTACTCCCAGATCCTCCTCAACTCACTATCCACTCACCTTGATATTTTCACTCACTTTCCTTTAAAATTAAAATTCAAAGAAAAAACTAAAATAAAACATGCTTAATGCCATTACCCAATTTTTAATTGAGCTATTTGGTTTTATTTTTTTATTTTTAGTTATTTGAGTTCTTTGGTTAAGGTAGTAACTGTCCTTGCTGGCTGTTGGTAGGTGTGAAGTACACTATGACCAAAAGCAACGTTGAGGGGGAAAGGATTCCTTTGGCTTTCATCAAGGGAAACTAGGTCGTGAACTCACAGCAAGAACCTGGAAGCAAGCACTGAAACAAAGCCATGAAAGAATGGTTCTTATTGGCTTGTTCAGCTTACATTATCACACAACTCAGTTTCACCTGCTCAAGGGGCACACCTTTCACATACCAATCATTAATCAAGAAAATGCCACACAGACATGCCCACAAGCCAGTCTTATGAAGGCAATTCCTCAGTGAAAATTCCCTCTCCACAGGCAACTTTAGTTAATGTCAATTTTACAAAAAAAAAAAACAAAAAAAAAA
>NC_022012.1:20217366-20245678 GCF_000317375.1 Microtus ochrogaster
AAAAAAACAAAAAAAAAACAAAAAAAAAAACAAAAAAAAACAAAACAAAACTATCACACTCATTCTATGTCAGATGTAAAGCTGGCAAAGATTTTTTTTTTCCCATTCTGTAGGCCACCTCTCCTCTCAAATGATGGTGTTCTTTGCTGTAAAGAAAATTTTTATTTTGTGTGATTTAATTTACCAGTTATAGGATTTCCTGCCTGTACTATCAGGATCATGTTCAGAAAATAATTGTTTGTGCCTATAAATTTAACAATATTTTCACTTCATCCAGCAACTGATGGAAGCAGTTGCAAAGATCCACAGCTAAGCACTGGGTCTAGCTTCAGGAGAGCAGTCCAAGAGAGGAAGGAGCAAGAATATGAGCAAGGGAGTCATGACCATAATGAAGATACCCCCAGAAATAGCTGATCTGAGCTAGTGAGAGCTCACTGACTCTGGACTGATAGTGGGGGATCTTGCAAAGAACCAAACTAGGCCCACTGAATGTGGGTGATTGTTGTGTGGTTTGGACAGTCTGTGAAGCCACTGGCAGTAAGACTAAGATTTATTCCTAGTGCTTGAACTGGCATTTTGGATCCCATTCTTTTTAGGGGATACCTTGCTCAGCCTAGATTTAGGGATGGGGGCCCTCGGTCCTACCTCAAAGTGTTGTGTCAGACTTTGTTGACTCTCCTTGGGAAGACTTACCCTCTCTAAGGAGTAGATTGGAGGCTGGATTGGGGGGCAGTTTGGGGGAGTGGGAGGAGGGAATGACATGGGAAATGGGTATTGAAAATGAGAAAAGATTGTTTTAAAAAATAAATTTAATAATAAAAATTTTAAAAAAGAGTATTCCCTATTTCTTTTCTACCAGGTTTGGAATAGGATGTTTTATGTGAAGGTCTTTGATCCATTTGGAACTGAATTTTGTGCAGTGTGAGGGAATATGTTCTATTTTCATTCTTCCACTCTTAGTTACTCAACTTGACCTACACAGTTTATGGAAGAATCTGTGTCATATCTCCAATGTGTATTTTTGGGCCTCTTCATATAAAACAGCAAGTTACTATTGAATAGGGAGCTTATATGTAGCCAATTCTATCCTATTAATCTGTGTCTGTTGTTATGCCAGTACCAAGTTGTTTTTATTATTATAATTCTGTAGTATGACTTGAAATGAAGGTTCTTAGTACCAGATAGTGGTGGTGCCCTCTTTTAATCCCAGCACTTGGGAGTCAAAAGCAACTAGATCTCTGTGAGTTCTAGGGCAGAATCCAAAGCTACAGAGAAACCCTGTCTCAAAATAATAACGAAAAGTACTAGAGACCCAGCCTAAACTTTTTGGGTCAAATAATCTAGGTCAGGACCTAACAATTTGCATTCAAAATCTCACCAGAAATTTGAGGGTATATGTAAGTAAAAGAATTGCAGACTAGATCCCTAAGCACATAGCAAAACATTAACACATTTTCATCAGCTACTTCCAAGTATGAAATTGCCTAAATTACCTAAACTCAAATCCAGTTAATTCCTCAACATATTTCTCTTGATGATGGGGTTCATAGTGACTGATATTCATGATAAAAAGTACTTTATGACTTAATAGACATAGATATAGATTCATTGGCTGAAGGAGAGAGATGATGCTCTGAGATGGTCTAGTTTCTGGAAGATAGGAATGAAGGAGTGATTCCTTGACAGTTATTCTTGTTCAAAGTTTAAATCAAGTTGATCTTAGCCTTATGTGGAGGGGTCATCTGCAGAAATGGAAGACTTGATCCAGTAAATCATTGGAAAGTGCCCTAATGCCTTTATACATTGATATGCTTTGTTGCAAAACCATTGTCAGTGTTATGTGGCTCCTTACCCCTTTCATTTAATTTTTTTCAGTTATGTTCATCAAGCTACTAAAGCTATATTTACACCCTGAAGAAGACAGTATCGATAATTCTTATGCCTAAGACATCTTTCCCTTCCTCTTTTTAACATAGCATTGCTCAATTTAGAGACCATGCAACTAACCCAGCCACCCACACTGCGCTTTTATAGCTACATAAAATGATACTTCCATACTTAACCCTAAACTTCTCCTGATAATTTTCTACAATGAGTCCAAGCTCAGCAGTTTAGCACCTTTTCCAGCTCAAATATCCTTCCTTCCTTCCACACTTTCCTGCTTGCCTTCTTATCTCTTTCCACCCCCAAGCTAGTCTGCCCCATGGACCTCTGAGTCTATCCATTTAATGATGCTAGGTCAGTTGTCCAGGAGCATAACTATGTTGTGAACATGTTTAATTCAAATTCATTTGCAGTTAGTCATTACTCTTAAGAAAAATCCTGTTATATAATTATCTATGTCATGTGTGTTCTTAGTGTACCATGGAGATGATGCTCAACAATGTTACTCAGATGAATCCAATCCTGCAGCATCTACTTGCAAGGAACACATCCTTCTGCATGGCACACTGTTGCTGCTTATTTAACTACCATCTGTGTCACAATGAAGTTGTAGAATTGTAGTAACTACCTCATTGCACCATAAGAATAGTGGCATGGCCAGGCAGTGGTGGTGCATGCCTTTAATCCCAGCACTCAGGATGCAGACACAGGTGGACCTCTGTATAGCTAGGGCTGTTAAACAGAGAAACCTTGTCTCAAAAAACCAAAAATGAAAGAAAGAAAGAAAGAAAGAAAGAAAGAAAGAAAGAAAGAAAGAAAGAAAGGAAGGAAGGAAGAAAGAAAGGCAGGAAGAAGGAAGAAAGGAAGGAAAGACAAAAAAAGAAAAGAACGAAGGAAAAAGGAAGGGAGTGAGGGAGGAAAGAAAGAAGGTAGTGAAGGAAGGAAGGAAGAAAGAAAAGCATAGTGACATGATCAGTGGATACACCAAGTACAAAATCATTACTATTATTATTAACGGCAGCATGTCTTCACTACCCCAGCATGTCTTTCAGTAAAGGTTTTGTCTACCTCTAATCAGTCTGCTCCCATGTAGTCTGTTAGAATTCCACCGTTCCATATCACATTCAGAGAAGAAAATTTGATTAACTGTATTTACTCCCAGTATCAAGTGGGTTGATGATGGGTTCCAAGATAATTTCATAGTAGAGGTGGGATGTCTGTCTTGGATGCAGATGGGGGGAACAAGAATGAGCTCTAATAAATTGTTGTTGAAATATAGAGGGAATCTGTGCAATATTCATCTTTTTTGGTCTAAAATTGCTACTTCAAATGAAATATGTTAAAACTCTCCTCAGATCCTTAATCCCAAACATAGCTTCAACAGCCCTCTGTCAAAAAGTAATACTTTCCTGGATTGGAGGTATTAAGAGAAGGAACTCCCTTTGGGCAAACATTTTTTATCCCTATCATATCTAGCAGAAAATAATGAAGGCAATTTTAATTTTTAATATGTTATTATCTATGTTTAAAGGTCTTTTGTATGCAATGTTCCTAAACTGCTGGGGATTGAACACAGAGTCTCTCACACATGATAGACAGTACTCTTCCTCAGAACTTCAACTGCAATGCTTGCACAGAGATGTACCTGATTTTCATAGAGTTTGTGATTTATTCAGAGGCTGAGCTAAGTCTCTGGTCAAAGAGCCATGTTTCCCACCAGCATGCTGAGTGGTGGTTAAATTATTGACATCTACTGAGGTGAGATGAAGCAAGGTTATTTTTAGAGCCCTGAAAATTCACATAAACTTGAAACCACCTTTGGAAAAATTCCTAGATATCTACACAAAAAATAAACAAACAAACAACAAAACCCAAAATGCAAAACAAAAGGCAACTGTCATAGCCCAGCTTATCTTAGGCCCATAGTTGTTTCCTTTGTCCCCAGGGATTTTACTACTTCATATAATGGAAGCTTTTCATTTATGTCAATCTTTAAAAATTTACTGTCCTTTCTACCAACCAGGAATATTGTTTTGCATATTTTATGTACTATTCATCTGAGATCTGGCTGTTGAAATTCTCCAGGTCTTACTTAGGCAGCCACAATAACTTCTCTTTGCAACAGACAGAAGCCATTAAAAGAACCTCACAACTGATCAAAATGTAGAGAAGTGATCATGGGTTGCCCAGCCCCAACTGATATATGTAAACATGACTCCAGAGTCTAAGGCTCAGGGAACACCACAATAGAGGGATGGAAAGATTGTAAGAGCCAGAGGACCAGGATATCTGCTGTGTGGGACTGTGTCTTCTAGAAATGATAGGGAAGCACCACCTGCGATGTCTCAAAAATGTGAATGTCCATTCTTAACTGTGTGGCAGGGTCATCAAAGTAAGATTTAATCAGGTCACATACAGTTGGGGTGAGAAGTTGGGCATCAAATTAAATAATGATTGGTTCAGTAGATTGGCTAAAGGGAGTTATTGTTTGGACTAAAATTAAGGTTCCTTCATAAACAAATTGATACTTTAATTTTTACATGTTATTCATATAAAGCCATGTATATGTATTATGTACAGATGTAATTGTGATACAATGTACATCTGGAGGTCATGAGACAATTTGTGAGAGTGAGTTCTTTCTGTCCACTGTGTGGGTTCTAGGACTGAACTCATATGGACAATCTTGGCAGTGAAGGAACTTATGAGTTGAGCCATTTCATCAACCTGAGAAATGGTTGTTTTAAAATAATTATTGATTAGTAAAGTAATTGTTAGTGAAATTGATGTGGAGGCTAAAGGAGGAGGAACCAGAGGTAACTCCACCTTTTAGATTCTCATCACTGGGTGAATAAAAACTATAAACACAGCAAGAGATGTTCAGGTTGGGAGAGCAGCTGCTAAAGGCTCACCAATACAGATTTTGACATGGTGACTCTAATGTGCTTTTGAAATATCAAAGGGGAGAAATCAGGATGATGTTTGAATATATAGCTTTGCAGTTCAGAAAACAAGTGTATACTGAAAATGTGTATAGGCCTAACATCCACTTTCATTTATTCCAGTATATAATGTCTTCAGTGAATCTCCTCTTCTGGTTCCATCAGTTGCTGGATGAAGGTTCTATGATGACAATTAAGATAGTCATCAATCTGATTACAACGCAAGGCCAGTTCAGGCACCCTCTCCACTGTTGTTTAGGGTCTTAGAAAAGATTGTTTTTTTAAAAACATAATTTTAAAAAAGTACAGCACATTATATACAAAATAATAATAATGACTTCACTGATTCCCAACAAAGGGGTTTCAGGGACTAAGAGAGAAGATAGCCTAGAGACAGACTTGGGTAATCTTGGCTCTCCTTGTTTAAGAGGAGGTTAAGTGTTTGTAGAGCCAGAGTGGGTGTGTTGTCAACTCCTGGATAAAGGTCCTTGTTCTGATATCATCTACCATCAACAACCAGGGATTGGGTCTCCACAGCTGCAGGGTGGAAATGGAGAGGATAGAGAGCATGGAAGCCCCAGCAGAGTGGCCTCTCCAGGCTTGCTTTCCCAAACCCTGTCATATCACAGTTGGCAATGTTCTCTTTGCTACCCAGGAAAACACACATGATCTTCTCTCTTGTGTTACTGGAAGGCTTGAGGGACTTCCTTTGGTTGTTCTGTTGTGTTTATTTAAGTGATATATAGAGGGCTAATAGAGAGATGGCTTACTAAAGAACACTTGTTGCTCTTGCAGAGAACCTGGAGTTGGTTCCCAAGACCTATATGGAAGCTTACAACTGCCCATAACTCCAGGTTCGACAGATCTGATGTTCCCTTCTGACTTCACCTGGCACCAGGCACACACATGGTACACGTGTATACATGTAGATAAAACAGTCATAAATATACAAAATAAATAAATATAAAAAGAACTAAGACACAAGCGAGTAAACTTCAGTCTTTCTTACCAGTCGCGTCATGTTTCACATTTGAAGTGCTATGTCCAAGGTCCAAACAGACTTCAGCTTTGAGGAAAATCTTCTGGGGGACAGAAATCACACCACAGAAACCTGGGGTAAAAATGAAGATCATCTAAATGACTGGGAGTTCCCTGAATAAAAGTCTTCAGGAGACACCACTCCATCTAGTACCCACCATACTTTCCTTCTTAAGACAATAAAGAGCATTTCCCAAAGACTCTATCTCATTTTGGTTTCAGGCATCTTACCTGCAGTTAAGAACTAAGATTTCCTGTTCTGTTCATGGCAGCTGTGTCTGCCAGTGATTGGGACAGGTTCACCACTGACTGGGCTGAGAAAATCTTTGCAATAAGTCTGGAGGCAGGGAATCAGCTCTGGGAGGGGCGGATGTGTGGGGTTTCCTCATGAAGGATGTGTTATAGTGTGGTAATTGCCCTCTGGGATCTGGAGGTGCCATTATCTCTTACAAGGTAATGAAGCTGTGGGATGACACCAATTTTCTTAATCTGCGGAGTTCTGCCAATTCAATTTCAGTCATTTCAGTGGAGGGAGAGTGGGAGAATGAGCCCTCCTGCCACGGCAGGAGGAGCAGCCTTGACTCCATTACAGAGCTTCCCGATGCCCTACCTACTGCGTCTTTGGGTGCAGACCATACACAGATGTTGGCCAGAGGGGGTGCACATGAATTCTGCAGTCCACAGTTCAGGGAAAGAACCATTTTATCTTTATTATGTATATTGGTTAAAATAGGATTTACACAAATGTCATCGGGTTCTTAATAAACATAGATGATCCAGGAACTTCATGCTCCATCACAAGTTCTCTACCAGAAGGGCTGTTGACACTAGTCCTGCATTGCTCTTATCATACACACGGAGCTCACAGCATGTGTGTAATAATACTACATTTTGTGTAAAAGTGTCTCAGAGACACCGAAGAACAATAAAATCCACCCCACTGGTAAAAGGCAGAGCTTGAACTCAAACATGGATTTTCTCACTGTTCATGGTGGGGAGACGGAGAGAGGGAGAAAGAGAGAAATTAATTAGATTTCCTCTTTCCTCCACTTTTTTTTTCCTGTAACTGGGCTGTAAGCTTTTTTGGGCTGTGATGACCTAGCAGGTCTGTACCAGAGATATTCCAAATTGGTTTCTTCTCCAGTAGCTCCAAACCCATCCGTCATCTTTCCAAGCTCTCATCCTGCTTTTCCCAGCTGGCTTATGGGATCCAGTTGGAGCACTAGAGCACATCTGTCACCCTATGGAGTCATCCTTTTCTGAGCAGCTTGAAGTTCTCATAACAATGAAAGGGGGCTGATCCCTGTTGCCTTGGAGGTCACACTGCTGTCCTCCTGAGAAAATGCTTTCTCCTGACCCTCCTCTTTATAGGTGACAGTCAGACCATGTGCCCTCACTCTGAAGAGGTCTGTCATTTACCTAGACAAGGTACTTCATGACGGGTCAGTGTTATGTACAAGAATTCAAAGCACACCATCTCACCTGGTCCCACGAAGCTTTTTCCTACAGTTGTCATTCTCAAAGTCCTGGCTTGTAGAACAGTATAGCAAGATCTTCCTATCTGATGAAGTCTTAGTACTGTGAGACAGTGCAGAGGAAAAAACCAAAGCAAGACCCTGCACGGAAAAGGGCTGATTGCAGCACAACGACCATTCAAAGCCATAATGCTGGAAACAGGAACCATCTCTGAGGCCTCCTGGCTTACACTGCACTTTTACAAGCAGCATGATGGGACCCTGGATCATTATTGTGACCAGGATGCCTTCTGACCTAGATGACCTTCATACCTCAAAGGTAGAAAGTCAGCTTCTGCAATATGACCTCCCTTATTGTGAATCCTGAGTCTGAGGTGGTGCTGAAAGAGGAAGAGAGAGAGAGAGAGAGAGAGAGAGAGAGAGAGAGAGAGAGAGAGAGAGTATTCCCATGTATTTTTGTTTTCCTATCCAGGCCAGCCATAACAGTGATATTAGAGTTACCTCAACTCCCAGCCATTAATGTGCAGTTTGAACCTGGAAGCTGAAGCACCCTGGTTTTCATTGCCATTTCCTGAGAGGCTAATTTGCTCAGAGTCCATTTTTATTCTTTTTTTAGAAATCAAAAAGGTCTCTTAAACATGTGCATCTCATTCCAGAGGCATATTTTCATCATAAGTATCATTAGTGGTTCTTAATACATGAAATTAGATATTTTTTTTCTCAAAAAGAAAGTTCCTTTTCAGTTTGCTCAAACAGAAAATTATCCTTTCCTTGTGGAACGCCAGGGAACCAGCATTTTTCCCGCCCTCTTGCCTTCATGGTATCATACCTGAGGGCACAGAAGAAACATTTCCAGCCAGGAGCAGAGGCACCAAGGTCTTGACCCTGACTCTTCCCAATGTTTATGTTTTCTTCAGAGGTACTCATCTCTGCCCTAGAAGCAGAGAGAGTCATTATTGGAAATAGTCAACCTATTCCTTAGAATTTCAAAGCTGGGGACAGATGGAACAGTGGTAAAATATGTTATTTCCAGCCACATGAGAAAGAACACTAGATGAAATAAGCTATTAGTGTGCCAGGATGGAGCACATTGTCATGTCCTACAGAGAGGCATCTCTGATACTTGAGAACTAGAGTCAGGGCAAATTGTTTTGATACAAGACTATTTACTGCCTTAAAATAGAGGAACTTAACTTCATCCTGCATGAAGCCATATATTATTTCTTTTAAATGTTCAGCATACATACATACACACAAACACACACAATGCATTATTACTTTAAATAATATGTTAAGAACATATAAAGATAGCTATATAAAATTACATAATTTATAAGAACAATGTAACTTTAAAGAATTTTATCAGCGATTAAGTTTCTGTGTTCTGTCACACAGCATAATGACTACAGGCAATAATAATGTATCATACACATCAAAATTCTCAAAAGAGCAGTTTTAAAAAAAGGAAAGAAAAGAAAACCGGATATCACATAGCTTTAAACTCACTACATAGCTGCAGATGACCTTGAATTTCTGACTCTCTTGACTATAACTGTTAAATTCTAGTATTACAGGTGTTTTACCATGCCAGAATTGTATGAGAGGGAGAAACCAGAGCCTTGTGTATGCTGGGGATTCACTCTACCAAATAAGCTACATTCCCTGCTCAAAATCATAGAGTTTCAATATTCTCACAAAACAATGTTGAGATTTGAAGTGATGAATGTTAATTTGGTTAAATCACTCCTCAGTGTATACATGATGTGTATGTGCATAGGTATGCATATGTGGGTGAATGAGTACCACATCGTACACCATAAAATATGCAATTATGAGTTGTCAAAGAAACTTCTTTAAAACTTTCCCATAGCATAGATCCAAAAATGCTCCTTGATTTTACACTAATATGTATCAGACACCACTACTACAGTCCTCTCTCTGCCAGGGACAGAAAATCAGCAGCAGCCTTCAATTGAAAGAGAGGCCCATGCCTCAGTGAGCTGTAGTCCCCTTTGTGGTAACACTCCTCTCTATTTGAACAAACTGAGGGACCCCTTAACTATGAAAACTCTTCCTCCAAAATAGCATCAGTCCCTGTGTGTTCTAAATCTTCCCAAACTCTTTCCCTGCCACATCCAATGAAACGACCAGAAGAAGCAGGGAAGGAGTCCAGGCAGGCACATAAGAATAAAGTCATAGTGAGGGACTGGTGAACAGTCATCTAAACTCTGATTGGTGACACTAGGTCTTCTCTCTGTTCTTCATTTCCAGTGACTGAGAAGTTGCTTCTAGTTCCATAAGCAACATGAATTCTCCCTTTATGTCTGCAAAAGAAATGAAGTACTAGAGCCTGGTCCAGTAGAATGTGACAAAACCATGTGGTCTGAGTATCAGCTCTCTGATTTTATTTATTGATGTTATTGAGCTATACATTTTTCTTTGCTCCTCTCCCTTCATCTCCCTTCTCTTTCAACCCTCTCCCATGGTCCCCATGCTCCCACTTTACTCAGAAGATCTTGTCTTTTTATACTTCCCGTGTATAATAGATCCATGTCTGTCTCTCTTAGGCTCCTCATTGTTGTCTAGGTGCTCTGGGATTGTGAATCATAGGCTGTTTTTCTTTGATTTATGTCTAAAAGCCACTTATGAGTGAGTATATATAATATTTGCATTTCTGGGCCTGGGTTAACTCACTCAATGTGATGTTTTCTAGATCCATCCATTTGCCTGCAAATTTCAAGATGTCATTATTTTTTTCTGCTGTGTAGTACTTCATTGTATAAATGTACTACATTTTCCATATCCATTCTTCAGTTGAAGGGTATGTAGGTTATTTCCAGGTTCTGACTATGACAAATAATGCTGTTATGAACATAGTTGAGCACATGTCCTTGTGCACTATTGAGCATCCTTTGGATATATACCGAAAAGTGGTGTTACTGGGTCTTGAGGAAGGTTGTTTCCTAGTTTTCTGAGAAATTGTCATACTGATGTACAAAGCAGTTGTACCAATATGCACCCCCATCAGCAATGCAAGAGTGTTCCCATTTACCCTACGTCCAATCCAGTATAAGCTGTCATCAATGTTTTTGATACATTCTTACAGGTGTAAGATGGAATTTCAGAGTTGTTTTGATTTGCATTTCTCTGATGGCTAAGGATGTTGAACATTTCCTTAAGTGTCTTTCAGCCATTTTAGATTTCTCTGTTGAGTGTTTTATGTTTGTATGTTCTATGTCTGTATTCCATTTTTTTATTGGAATATTTGTTCTTTTGATGATCAATTTCTTGAGTTCTTTGTATATTTTGGAGATTAGCCTTCTGTCTGACGTGGAGTTGGTGAGATCTTTTCCCATTCTATAGGCTGCCATTTTGTCTTGTTGACCATGTTATTTGTGTTACAGAAGCTTTTCAGTTTCAGGAGATCCCATTTATTAATCATTTCTCTCAGTGTCTGGGTTACTGGTTTTAGATTTAAGAAGTGGTCTCCTGTGCCAATGTGTTTAAGTGTATTTCCTATTTTCTCTTCTATGAGTTTAGTATGGTTGACTTTATGTGGAGGTCTATGATCCATTTGGACTTGAGTTTTGTGCATGGTGATAAACATGGATCTATTTTCATTCTTCTACATGTTGATATCCAGTTATGCCAGCACCATTTTTAAAATATGCTTTCTTTTTTTCATTTTATATGTTTTGATTCTTTGTCAAAAGTCAGATGTTCATAGGTGTGTGGATTAACATCTGGGTCTTCAATTAAGGTTCATTGGTCCTCCTGTCTGTTTTTAGGCCAATACCAGACTGTTTTCACTACTATAGAAATGTAATAGAGTTTGAAGTCAGGGATTGTGATGCCTCCAGAAGTTCCTTTATTGTAGAGACTTGTTTTGGCTATCTTGGGTTTTTGCTTTTCCATATGAAGTTAATAATGTTGCTTTGAGGTCTGTGAAGCTGGGTATTGCATTGAAGCTATAGATTGCTGTTGGTAAGATTGTCATTTTTACTATGTTAGTTCTACCTACCCAAGAGCATGGGAGATTTTTTCCATTTTCTGTTATCTTCTTCAATTTCTTTCTTCAAAGATTTAAAGTTCATGTCATTCAGGTCTTCCATTTGTTTGGTTAGAGTTACTGTAAGATATTTTATCCTCTTTGTGGATATTGTGAAGGCTGATGTTTCTATGATTTCTTTCTCAGACAATTTATCACTTGTGTACAGGTTGGCTACTGATTTTTTTGAATTAATCTTGTATCTTGCTACATTACTGAAAGTGTTTATGAGTTGTAGAAGTTCATTGGTAGAATTTTTGGGGTTGCTTATGTAAACTATTATATCATCAGCAAGTAGTGATAGGTTGGCTTCTTTTCTTATTTGTATCCCTTGATCTCTTTTTGCTGTCTTATTGCTCTAGCTAGGACCTCAAGAAGTATATTGAATAGATATGGAGAGAGATATGTCTTGTTTCTGATTTCAGTGATATCACTGTGCGTTTCTTTCCATTTAGTTTGATGTTGGCTGTTAGCTTGCTATATATTCCCTTTATTATGTTTAGGTATGTTTCTTGTATTCTTGTTCTTTTCAAGGCCTTTATCATGAAAGGATGTTGTATTTTCTTGAAGGCTTTTTTAGTATATAATGAGATGATCCTGTGGCATTTATTTTTCCAGTTGTTTATATGGTGGATTACATTGACAGGGTAATTGTAGTCTCATAAAAGGAGCTTGGCAATGTTCCTTCTCCTTCTATTTTGCGAAAAAATTAGAGGACTACTGATATTAGTTTTATTTTGAAAATATTGTAGAAATCTGAACTGAAACTATCTGTTCCCGGGCTTTTTGGTTGGGAGACTTTGATGACTATTTCTTGATATGAGATTCCCCTCTGTATGCTGTGAATACCACTGGCTAATAAAGAAATATGATTTGGCCTATGATAGGGTAGAGTAGAGCTATCCAGGGAAAACTATACTGAATGCTTAGAGAAAGAAGGAGTCTAGAGACCCCACGTTGCCCCCACTGGGAATAGATGAGCCAGAAACTTGTTTGTAAGTCACAGCCATGTGGCGATACACAGATTGATAGAAATGGGTTAAATTAAGGTGTAAGAGCTAGCCAATAAGTAGCTAACACTAATAGACCAGCAGTGATTTAATGATTCCCTGAATTTTCTTGGTGTCTGTTATATCCCCCTTTTTGCTTCTGATTTTGTTAATTTGGATATTCTCTCTCTGCCTATTGGTTACTTTAGATAAGAGCTGTCTATTTTGTTGATTTTCTCAAGCAACCAACTTTTTGTCTAATTGATTCTTTGTATTATCTTTTTTGTTTCTATTTTGTTCATTTCGGCTCTCAAAATGATTATTTCCTGCCATCTTCCCCCCCTGGGTGAGTTTGCTTCTTTTTGTTCTAAGGTTTTTAAATGTTCTGTTAATTCACTAGCGTGGGATTTTTTCCAGCTTCTTTATGTAAGCATTATTACTATGAACTTTCCTCATAACACTGCTTTTACTTTGTCCTATAAAATTGAGTATGTCGTGTGGTCATTTTCATTGAATCATTGAATTTTAAAAAGTCTTTATTTGTGGCTAGAAACCAACTATGAGTGAGTACATCCCATGTTCATCTTTTTGGGTCTGGGTTACCTCACTCAGGATAGTATTTTCTATTTCCATCCATTTGCATGCAAAATTTGAGAAGTCATTGTTTTTTACTGCTGAGTAGTACTCTAATGTGTATATATTCCACACTTTCTTCATCCATTCTTCCATTGAAGGACATCTAGGTTGTTTCCAAGTTCTGGCTATTACAAATAATGCTGCTATGAACATAGTTGAACAAATGCCCCTGTCATATGATCGGGCATCTCTTGGGTATACTCCCAAGTTGGTTTCTAGCCACAAATAAAGAACCTTCATCTGGCGATGGACCCACACTGGAACACTGGACTGAGCTCCCAAAGTCCCAATGAGGAACAGAAGGAGGGAGAAGATGAGCAAGGAAGTCAGGACCAAGAGGGGTGCAACCACTCTAGGAGACAGTGGGACTGATCTATTGGGAGCTCACCAATGCCAGCTGAATTGTGACTCGAAAAGCAGGGGATAAACCCGGACTCTCTGAATATGACGGACAATGAGGGCTGCTGAGAAGCCATGGACAATGGCACTGGGTTTTGATCCTACTTCTAGCTCTGGCTTTGTGGGGGCCTAGCCAGTTTGGATGTTCACCTTCCTAGACCAGGATGGAGGGGGGAGGACTTCGGACTTTCCACAGGGCAGGGAACCCTGACTGCTCCTCAGACTCGAGAGGGAGGGGGAGAGGAGGGGGGGGAGGTTAGAAGGGGAGGAAGGGAAGGGGGGAGAGTGGGAGGAGTGGGAGGCTGGGAGGAGGCGGAAAATTTTTTTTTTCTTTCTTAATAAAAAAAAAATTAAGAATAAAAAAAAATAAATAAAAAAAAAACATTTAGCAACTGAAAAAAAAAAAGTCTTTAACTTCTTCCTTTATTGCTTCCTTCACCCATTGATGATTCAGGTGATCATTGTTTAATTTCCATGTGTTTGGCTTTCTGGAAGTAGTGTTGCTGTTGAATTCTAATTTTAAGCTAGGGTGATCTGATAAGATACGTGGGGTTATTCTAATTTTTTGTATCAGTTGAGGTTTGTTTTATTACCTAGTATTTGGTCAATTTGGGGAAGGCTCCATGAGCCTGAGAAGAAGTGATATTCTTTTATGTTTTGATTGAATATTCTATAGATGTCTGTTATGATCATTTGAATCATAACATCTGTTAGTTCCCTTATTTATCTGTTAATTTTTTTTGTCTCACAGACCTGTCCAGTGGTGAGAGTGCAGTGTTGAAGGCTGGCACTATTAGTCTGTGGGGTTTAATGTGTGATTTAAGCTTTAGAGGTGTTTCTTTTACATATGAGGATGCCCTTGTATTTGGGGCATAGATCTTCAGTATTGAAATTTCCTCTTGATGAGTTTTTCCTGTGACTAATATAAAATGTCCTTCTTTGTCTCTTTTGATTGATTTTAGTATGAAGTCTATTTTGTTAGATATCAGGATAGCCACACCTGCTTGTTTCTTAGGTCCATTTGATTGGAATTTTTTTCCCAACTTTTTATTCTGAGGCAATGTCTGTTTTTGAGGTTGAGTTGTGTTTTCTTTTTGTTTTTTTCAGACAAAGGATGAATTCTGTTTTTGCATCCAATCTGAAAGCCTGTGTCTCTTTATAGGTGAGTTGAGTCCACTGATATTAAGTGATTGCTATCTCTTGTTAATTTAGTTTCCTCTGTTAGTGATGTTAATATGGGTGTTTTCCCCTTGTTTGGGATTTGCTGCTGTGAGATTATCTATTGCCTGTGTTTTTGTGAATGTACCCAATCACCATAGAAGGACAAAACAAGATATTCCATGACAGAACCAGATTTAACCAATACCTAGCCACAAACCCAGCACTGCACAGAGTACTAGAAGGTCTCTGATTTTAGCATAATCTCTCTACTGAAAGACCACAGAGGAAAGAGTCAGTGTATATCATCATCAACTAGAGAGAACAAAAACATGCTTTATTTTCTTTTTCCCTGTATTTATTCCTCTTAGTTTGCTAGCAATCCCTCTCTGACCTAGCACCTCTGTTCTGGTATTAGAAGAGCTTCTCACCATTTCTGCTAAGTGCAGTCTGCCAGCTTCTATACCATCATGCATAGTCAGCCACTTCTACCTCTTTAGATCAAACCCAGACCCAGAAAAGGGGAATTGGGTAGAACAAAGTCAGTTACTAGAAACTAGATTTTTTTTAAAAAAAAAAACAACAAATAAAAATATACTCCCCAATGGACTTCTAAGTTGATATTTAGTGGCTCAGTTTCAGTGTCTCCAATAGATTGATTTCCATGGGGCGGAAATCTCCAGACATGGAAAGGTGATGAGGGCTTTGTATAAACTGTTAGGTTGGGAAGACTTCACAGGTCTGAGAGAACTCTGATGAAAATCTCACAAGTCCCTCCACACTCAGCCTTCTCCAACATCTCATTCATTCCAGACTCCATTCATATACAAATCTCTAGGAAACCATTCACGAGGTGAGACCTGAGTCAATAAAAATGGTTTAGAAATCAAGGAAACCAGGCTTCAACTCGCAACTACTGCATTTATCATCTGAGAGAACATGGTGCAGGCACTAGTCAGAGGCTCAGAATCCTTACTTAAATAATTATGCAAATCAGTTACGCATGCATAATGAGTAATTTTAAAATGCTAACAACTTGCCTCTCCAGGCACAGTGCTCAGCCTAGTAGTGCTTACCACTTCTGGTGTCCTTATGAAAACAAACAAGCAAGTGTCAGCAGACAGGGTCACAACTGTACATATTTCTTGGCTTGGCCTCAGACCACATGTGCAACAGACTCTATTACATTAGCTCTAGCTCCTGACCCAGGTACTTATAGGCAAGATTTTCAGTGGGGTGAGATCACATGGATTTCAAGTTACTATTTTACGTCTTTCCCATATCCAGAACAAGATGTTTCTGCAAGCATGCTAATGCATTTCCATGGAAACCACTTAATCACCGGGGAATGATCTCACAAATACTGCAGTAGAATCTTAGTATTAATATTCTTGGGAAGAATTGACCAGAGGATTTGCATATGCATTTGCATATATCTATTTCCAATAACATCATACTCAGCTATAAACACATTCACGCACAACAAACTCACACATTCTTTTGATGACTTTCCCAGTGTTGTATTTATTGAGCTTAATTTTTTAAAAATATATTTTTATCATATTCCTCTGCCTCTACCAACACCTCCTAGATCTTCCCCCACATCCCTACCTACCCAACTTCATGTCCCTTTCCTCTCTTAAAAAAGAGCAAACAAACAAAAAGTCAAACAAACTAGCCAAAAAAAAAGGTCCAAAAATACAAAAATAAAACAAACAAAGAAAGTAAAGTACAAAAAGATCAAGGAGTTCATTTTTCTTCTTTGACCACTACTTCTCAAGCCTGGGCTGAGGTTGATATACCAATTGTGACTCACTGAAGAAAATTGATGTTTTGTTCATTCTCCCAAGAGGCATCAATTGCAAATCTCTTCTTAGCTGGGGTGGGACTCTGTCCACTCCCACCCCACCCCCTTCCAGCTGAGACTGTGTCTGGCTTGAACTTGTGCAGGCCTTGTTCATGCTGTCCCAGTGTCTGTGATCTCATGTGTACACCAGTCCTGGTGTGTGTGGGATGTGCTGCTTCCTTGGAATCACTCTGGTGATTCACCTTCAGCTCTTAAAATCTGTCTATTTTCTTCCATAAGTCCCTAAGCCTAGAGGAAAGGAGTTTGATAAAGGTATCACATTTAGGGCTGAGAACTCCAGTCTCTCACTGTCTGCACAGCGTTCAGTTGTGGAACTTTATATTAATTACCATCTTCCCTTACAGCTTTTTCAGGGTGGATTTATTGCTGCTTAGGAAGCCATGCTATCACTGATACTGTAAACATCAGCAAGGCTTCCATTATATCTAAATGTGTGTATTCAAGGACAATAACAAGAGGGAGGTATGGACCCAGTGGTGAGTTAAAGGCAAAATTGGGCATGTAGTCATCATCAATAAAGAAACTAAAGAAAGATGACAGGTTTGAGAGAAACCAGCTCTGGATGAGCCTGTAGTACCTGACATATACTAACGAAGATTCACACATACAAAGACACTTCTCTCATTCACCTCACCACTGTGAAGTACCCACTGAAGAAAATGTGATCTGAATCCTTGCTGAAACCTCCACTGAAGACAGTGTTCTAAGATGGATGCATGTCTGAAATCTCATGTTGTACAAACTTTATATATTTTCTGTTTTCTTATGTATTCATATGTATACTTATGATGCTATTTAGTTTATAAATTAGGCCTAGTAAAAGATTAATAATAACAACAGTAAAATAGAATAATTACAATGCTGTCATGTTCTAATATTGTGGGTATATAGACTCACAGAAAAAGTCAAGACAGATCTTTATAATTTGGCTAATAATTTATCACAGCTAATAAGAACCACAGAAAGTGACACTATGGGAAATGGGGGTTCACTAAATGTGCATATATTGCTTATGTTTATCAGGCTACGAAAATAAAACAGATTTATCACTATTCTATCTTTGGGGGAAAACTCCAAAACACTTTGAGGCAATTGAATAAATCATAGTACTGAAAAACATAAAAACTCTGGCAACAATCACACCTACTACGCATTTGGAAAAATGAATGCAAAACAATGACAAAAGCCCCGGAACTTAGACAGAGCATGTGAAAATAATAGAAAAAGATATTAAAGCAGCATAATACAATTTAATCAGATCAATTAAAAGTTTTGTCAGGGAGACAAAACTATAAACTTAAAAATATGACCACAAAAGCTATGTAAAACAAGTTACAGACAAAAATGACTAAAATAACAATAGAGAGACATAGATCACTAAACTTCATTAATCTAATGGACACACAAATGGAGTCCTGGAGTAAGAAAGGAGAAGACGGAATACATTAAAAGAAATTCAGTTTACCAAACACAATGAAGACTGCAGAACATCACAAAGAAATCCAAGCAAAAACAGAAAAGCAAAATAAGAAACCTTATTAGTTTCCCAGACAAAATGACAAATATATAAAATGGTCCAGTGGTAAAGTGTAATATGATGTAACTAAGATACAACCTGGCTGTAGACTCATCTTTCTGTAAGACAAATACAAAGGGTTAAATCACAGAAATAACTAAAAGTTATTATTACATAGATTTTCTCCATCTAGCACAATATCTGTCAAAAGTGGGTCAAAATGTTAACCTTAAACAAATTAAAGCAGTAAAACCTTATCACCAGGAAATTTACAAAAAGTAAGCATTAAGGAAAATTCCTGAGAAAAGATGCATATTTTCAAAAAAGAAATGAAAGTCCTCTAAAATGAAACATGCTTGTTCTATCAAATATACTTTTCTCACTTAAAACCTTTGAAATGCAGTTGGATGCTAATCTGTGCTAGCACAGATTCCCCTACAGGAGACATTGAGAGGGCCCTGTGCCAGATTTTACTGGATTGTCTCCCAGGTCATTACTAGTGGTGCCTCAGGTGGAATGTCTTTTCATGGTTGTTCCAGTAGAGAGGATTAACTTTTGTTTTTGCATGAAATACAAAGAGGTGTTGATAGGCCTAGAAATGTGTCTGTGGCAGTTCATTTATCCCAAAATGCTAACAAGGAAGATCTGATCATCAAATGGAAGGTAGATCATCACACCTCTATAAACTTGCAATGCTTGAAATTTTCTTCAGGGTAGAAAATCAGTACAGGAAATTTAGATGGTACTGTGATATCTCCACTACCTGTGTGCCTTGGAAGGTCCCTCATGCAAAACACTACAGTATGATTTCTGTTCTGAGAAAATCTGACAGCATTCTGCCTTAGGCATTAAGGAATGTGGCTGCCCAGGGCTCCTCTGACTTCTCCCACTTCTTCTACCAGGATATTCCACTCTTATGTGCCTGTCTCTGTGACAGTTTGTTGAACAAAGTAGTGGAAGGGAGGGACTAAATCAGGAGAGTCATCAACAGCACAGTCAACACCATGACTTCTGGTCTTCTAAGGTCACTTCCTTTTGCTACCTTCTTATAAAAACTATTGCTCTGGCTATGACCTTAGAGGAACTCTGAAGCAGAGACTGTGAATTCACAAAGCAGACCAAGAGGTGAGTGATCAACCAGCCAGCTGGGCACCCCACTTCCAAGGCCGTGGGTACCAGGGCAAAACCCCAGGACCCTCCCCCACCTGTCTCAACTTCACTAACCAGCCAGCAGGCAAGCTTCCTGCAGGTAGGCTGCCCCAAAACACCCCCATCAAAGGACACTAAGCCACAAGTCCTACTCTGCCCCCAAGCTCATTCATTCTCTGTGACCTCAGAGGAACTCTGAAGGACAGACCATGACTGCACAAAGTGAACCAAGAAAGCAGACCAAGAGAGAACTCAGTGGCTCCCTGAGACACAGACAGCAACTGCACAGAGCCTAACAAGAGCAGTTCCCTGAGACACAGATAGCAAACGCAAAAAATTAGACCAAGAAGCCAAAACACTGCCGGCACCAATTGGAGGAAGAATTCATTTAATGCAAAAACACATCCAACAACCTAAAAAGTAACATGATAACACCAAAACCTAGTGGTTATACAACATAATTTTCACTCATAAGAAGCAGAAGAAAATGATCTTAAACATAACTTTATGAAGATGATAAAAACCCTTAAAATGGAAATGAAAATTTCTTTTTTAAAAAAAGAAGAAAAAGGCAAAAAACATTGGAAGAAATCAATAAATCTCTTAAAGAAAACTAAGAAAAATAAAACCAAACAGGTGAAGCAAACAGTTTAAAAAGTTCAAGAATTAAAACTGAAATAGAGGCAATAAAGAGAACACAAACGGAGGAAATTCTGAAAATGCAAAATCTGGGTAAATGAACAGGAACTCCAGATGCAAGCATAATCAACAGAATACAAGAGATGGAAGAGAGAATCTCAAATGTTGAGGAAATATATTTGTCAGTCAAAGAAAACATTAACTCCAACAAAACATCCAGAAAATCTGAGACACTATGAAAAGACCAAACCTAAGAATAATAGGAATAGAAGGAAAAAAACTACAGCTCAAAGGCACAGAAAATACATTCAATAAAATCATAGAGGAAAACTTTCCCAACCTAAAGAAGAATATGAAGATACAAGAATCTTACAGAACACCAAATAGATTGGACCCAAAAGAAAGTCCCCTTGCCATATAACAATCAAAACCCAAAACATACAGAATAAAGAGAAAACATTAAGAGCTTCAAAGGAAAAATGCCAAATAACATATAAAGGCAGACCTGTCAGAATTATACCTGATTTCTCAATGGAAACCCTAAAAACCAAAACGTTCTGGACAGATGTGCTGCAGACACTAAGAGACCATGGATGTAAGCCCAGACTACTATAACCAGCAAAGCTTTCAATCACCATTGATGGAGAAAACAAGATATTCCATGACAAGATCAGTTTTAAATAATACCTGTTTACACACACACACACACACACACACACACACACACACACCTTACACAAAGTACTAGAAGGAAAACTCCAATCTAAGAAAAAAAAAACCACAAAATCAATCAGCAGAGAAGGAGAAGGCACTTCATATTCATCACAGGAAAAAATCCCTCACGATGAATCTCAATCCTGAATATCTATGCCCCAATACAAGGGCACCCACATATGAAAAAGAAACATTACTAAAGCTTAAATTGCACACCAAAACCCACACACTAATAGTAGGAGACTTCAACAGCTCACTCTCCCCAATGGACAGGTCAACAAGACAGGAACTAAATAGAGAAATAAGAGAACTAACAGATGGCATGACCCAAATGGACTTAACAGACATCTATAGAACATTTCAGCTAAACACGAACGAATATACCTTCTTCTCAGCATCTCATGGAACATTCTCTAATGTTGACCGCATACTCAGCAAAGCCAACCTCAGCAGATACAAAATAATTGGAATAGCCTCATATATTTTATTGTATCACCATGGTTTAAACTTAGAATTCAAAAACAACACTAATCACAGAAAGCCTACAAATTCATGGAAATTGAACAGTGCTCAATTTAATCACCCATGGGTCAAGGAAGAAATAAATAGACTTTCTAGAATTCAACACATATGAAGACACAACATACACAAACCTATGGGGCACTACGAAAGCAGTGCTAAGAGGAAAGTTCATATCATTAAGTGCCTACATAAAGTGGAGAAATCTCACACTAGTGGCTTTATGAAACACCTGAATCCTCTAGGACAAACAGAAACAGACTCACCAAGGAAGAATAGATGACAAAAACATCAAATTTAGGACTGAAATTAATAAAATAGAAACAAAGGAAATAATATAAAAAAATCAATGAAACAAAGAGCTGGTTCTTTGAGAAAATCAAAAGATAAACAAACCCTTATTTAAATTAATAAAAAGGCAATTATCTAAATTAACAAAATTAGAAATGAAAAGAGGGACATAACAACAGAAACAGAAGAAATCCAGAAAATCATTAGCTCATAATAAGAAAACCTGTACCCCACAAAATTGGAAAATGTAAAAGAAATGGACAATTTTCCGAATAGGTACCACATAATAAAATTAAATGAAGATGAGGCAAACAATTTAAATATACCTATAACCAGCAAGGAAATAGAAGCAGATATCAAAAGCATGCACATACACACAAACAACAACAACAAAAATCCACCATGATCAAGTCAGCTTCATTCCAGAGATGCAGAAATGATTCAACATATGAAAATTATGTAAAAAAAAATCTCATCCACAATATAAAAAAACTGAAAGAAAAAAATACAAAAAGATCATCTCATTTGATTATGAAAAAGCATTCGACAAAATCTAACTCCCCTTCATGATAAAGGTCTTGGAGAGATCAGGGATACAAGGAACGTATTTAAACATAATATAAGCAATATACAGCAAGCCTATAGCCAACATCAAATTAAACAGAGAGAAACTCAAAGAGATTCCACTAAAATCAGGAACAAGACAAGACTGTCCTCCTCTCCATATCTATTTAACATAGTTCTTGAAGTTCTAGCTAGAGCAATACGACAACAAAAGGAGATCAAGGGGATACAAATTGGAAAAGAAAACGTCAAACTTTCACTATTCACAGATGATATGATAATATACATAAGTGACCAACAAAATTCTACCAGGGGACTTTTACAACTGATAAACAACTTCAGTAATATGACTGGATACAAGATCAACTCAAAAAATCAATAATCCTATGTACAAATGATAAAGAAGCTGAGAAAGAAATCAGAAAAACATCACCATTCACAATAGCCACAAATAACAAAACATCTTGGAGTAACATTAACAAAAGAAGTAAAAGATATGTACAACAAGAACTCTAAGTCTTTGAAGAAAGAAGATATCAGAAAATGGAAAAATCTCCCATGTTTTTGACAGGCAGGATCAACATAATAAAAATGGCAATCCTACCAAAAGCAATCTACAGATTTAATGCAATACCCATCAAAATCCCAGCACAATTCTTCACAGATCTCTAAGGAACAACACTCAACTTCATATGAAAAACAAAAACAAAAACAAAAAGCCCAGGATAGCCAAAACAGTCTTGTATAATAAAGGAACATGTACCAACATAAAATGAATGCAGGCAGATTGTAAAAAATATATACAGCTTTAATGTAGAAATAGACTTACAGTACCACGGTTCCCACGGAGAAACAGGAAGCAGAAGAGGAGGGTGGGCACACACCCGGCAGATTTATAGGTAAACATTACCCCAAGGCAAACACGCCCCCTAAGACTGGGCTTAACCTTAACCCTACATAGAAAATAAAGTTAATAGTTTAAGAAAAAAAAGGTAAAGTCTTTAAAGAGACAGAGTACAGATAGTTATAGATAAGCCATGTAAAAATGGAAAATTCACAGAGAGTCTGGATTATGTACATTGTGTTTTCTTTAAAATTTTTGACTGTAAAGGAGCTAAGTACAGACAGACATTTCATTATATGGACTGCCAAATGGAACCAGAATGGATATCATAAGGGTATCACGATTTCAAAATTTGGGTCTAAGAATATGATGCTTTGGAGAGGGTCTTCTTTTGTTTTCACAGAGGACCAGACCCTGTGGATTGCATCTATCCCAATATGGTATGATAGAGCACACCCTCCTGAAAGGTTGCTGTGAACACCCTCAAAAAATTACTTTACTCAACTGCCAACTGAGATGACCCTGGCACACAGGTTATACCATGAAAGACCTAATTAACGACGCCCCCATGTCTGCTGGATACTATGTCTGCTGGATACTATGGGCCTAAAGGCTGAAGATGGATGCCCCAACAGTACAAAAGAACTTTGGGTGACTGTCCAGGCATCGAGACGTCTTTGTCATTTCTAGAGTTTGAAGTTTCTTAGTTCTTGTTTACTTAGGTAATATTATATCCTTCTGGAGTCTTTGATGGAGTTGAAGAATGGATAGGTATAGTTTTCCATTGTTATGATAAAAGATAAAGTAGATATAAATATTGTAACTGTAATTCTTGATTGATAACTGTTTTGTTATATGCAATCTTACTATGTTAAAGTTAAAGCCTTCCTTTTTTGTTTAAACAGAAAAAGGGGAAATGATGGAGGAGGGTCATCTTTCTATCTGTTGTTTCATTGGTTAAATAAAGAAATGCCTTGGACCTTTAATAGGACATAAAATTAGGTAGGCGGAGTAAACAGAACAGAATGCTGGGAGAAAGAAGCTAAGTGAAGGAGTCACCATGATTCTCATTCCTGACACAGCAGCACGTTAAGATCTTCCCTGGTAAGCCATGTCATGGGCTACACAGATTATTAGAAATAGGTTAGATCAATATGTAAGAGCTAGCCAATAAGTAACTGGAACTAATGGGCCAGGCAGTGTTTAAAAGAATACAGTTTCCGTGTAACTATTACGGGTAAAGCTAGCCGTGCGGGCGGCCGGGTGCCAGGAAAGTAGCCCACCACTCCTAACACAACAGGAACATTGGAGGTTTCACCATCCCTGACATCAAACTCTAGTCTAGTACTACAATAATTAAAACAACTTGGTATTGGTACAAAAACAGACAGGTTGACCAATGTAATCAAATGGAAGATCTGGATATTAATTCACACACCTATGAACACCTGATTTTTGACAAAGAAGCTAAAATAATACAATGGAAAAAAGAAAACATCTTTAACAAATGGTATTGGCATAACTGAATGTCAGCATGTAGAAGAATACAAATAGATTCATATCTATCCCCATGCACAGAACTCAAGTCCTAATGGATCAAAGACCTCAATATAAACCCAGCTACACTGAACCTCATAGAAGAGAAAGTGAGAAGTAGCCTTTAATGCATTGGCACAGGAGACAACTTCCTAAATACACACACTGAGAGCAACAATAAGTAAATGGGGCCTCCTGAAACTGAGAAGCTTCTGCAAAGCAAAAGACACAGTCACTAAGAAAAAAAGGCAGCCTATTGAATGGGGAAAGATCTTTACCAACCCCATATCAGACAGAGAACTGATCTCCAAAATAATTTTAAAAAAACTCAAGAAATTAGACATCAAAATATCAAATAATCTGGAAACCCTGTCATGAAAAAACAAAACAAAAAAAAATCAAATAATCCAATTAAAATAAGGTACAGAACTAAACAGAAAATTCTTAACAGAAGAATCTCAAATGGCTGAAAGACACTTAAGGAACTGTTCAACATTCTTAGCCATCAGGGAATTACAAAGCAAAACAACTCTGAGATTCCATCTTACACCTATCAGAATGCCTAAGATCAAAATCAACAATGATAACATATGCTGGTGAGGATGTGGAGTAAGGGGAGCATTCATCCATTGCTGGTGGGAATGCAAACTTGTACTACCACTCTGTCAATCAGTATGGCCATTCCTCAGAAAGTTGGGAATCAACCTACCACAAAACCCAGCATTACCACTCTTGGGCATATACCCAAAGGATGCTCAATCATAATTCAAGGACACTGATTCAGTTATGTTCGTAGCAGCATTATTCGTAATATCCAGAAACTGGGAACAACCTAGATGCTCCCCAACCAAAGAATGGATAAGGAAAATGTGGTACATTAACACATTTACTACTCAGTGGTAAAATACAATGGCATCTTGAAATGTGCATGCAAATGAATGAAACTAGAAAAAATCATCCTGAGTGAGGTAACCCAGACCCAGGAAGAAGAGTATGGACTCATTTATAAGTGAAATACTAGCTATAAAGCAAAGGATAAGGAGCCTGAACTCCACAACCCCAGAGAAGCTAAGTAACAAAGAAAACTGTAAGAGAAACATAAAAATATCCCCCTGGGAAGGGGAAATAGACAAAATCTTCTGAGAATATTAGGAGTGTTGGGGTGGGGGAGAAGGGAAAGTGGAGTGGAAGGAGGAAGGAAGAAGGGGAGGAGGGAGGAGAACTTGAAGGAATGGATGATAGAGATGGGAGAAGGACAGAGAGCTGGAATGCAAGAAAAAAGATACCTTGATTGAGGGAGCCATTATGGGTCAAGCAAGAGACCTGGCACTAGAGAAATTCCCAGGAATCCACAAGGATGACCCCAGCAAAGACTCTAAGCAATAGTGGAGAGGCTGCCTGAACTGGTCTTGCCCTGTAGTCAGACTGATGACTATCTTAAATATCACTACAGAACTTTCATCTAGCAACTGATGGAAACAGAGGCAGAGACCCACATCAGAGCACTGGGCTGAGCCTCCAAAGTCCAGTTGAAAATTGAGAGGAGTGACAATAAGAACAAAGAGGTCAAGACTATGATGGGGATGCCAAGTAAAATAGCTTACCTAAACTGTTTGGAGCTCACCAACTCTGGCCTGACAGCAAGGAAACCAAACCAGAACCTCTAAATGTGGGTAACAGTTGTTTGACTGGGATAGACTGTGAAGTCCCTGGCAGTTAAGACCAGGATTTATCTCTACTAACTTCTGGCTTTTGCGGGTTTTTGATATTTATTTATTTATTTATTTTCCATTCAAAAATTTACACTTCCTCCCCTCCTCCCATTCCCCTCCCGCTTCCTTACTCAACCTTAAGAGAGGGCAGGGAACCCTGCCCTGTGGAAAGTCCAAGGCCCTAGGAAGCTGTGCATCCATATAGACTAGGGTCTCCAAAAGCCAGTACATGCAGTAGAAACAAGTCCCAGTGCCTTTATCAATGGCTTCTCAGTCAGCTCCTGTCAGGAGCCGTTTTCCCCCCAAAATTATTACAGGAACCATTGCCCTGAGGAGTTAGCAGAGAGCCCCACTCACTCCTAACAATAATTAGAATTGTTCTATTGGCAGAGCCTATCGCACTCCCAAGTATCTGTTAATAGAGAGTTATCTGTTAGCAGAACCCACCTCACATTTCAAACTATCTAGAGAACTAAGGTGTGTCAACATGTTACTTCCTGCCCGAGGAATTGTGACCTGACCTTTCGTAACCTCCTGGCCTACGTGACCAAGGTGAACCACGTGGCAAGAGCCTAGGTCCCTGTGCCCCCCCCCAAATTCTTTATCCTATATAAGCTGTAACCCTGACTCTAATAAATGAAGGCTTTGACAAATCTGCCTGGCCTTCTTCCTCTTTGTTTCTGCCTCCTTTTCCACCACCTTCTGTTTCTGGGCAACAATGAGAAGCTTTGTCTTCTCGCTTTCCATCAACTCATAGTTCCTGCGGATTGCCTCGGGAATATTGGGCTTTGTCACTGGTACAGCCTGGATAACAAGACCCGGGGCCATGGAAGTCAGGTCCTGTTGCAAAGCTAACTTGAGGTTTTCATCAATTTGATCAAACAGCTCGATGTAGACCTCCTGAAGCGTGTGCACACTGCAGAACTGATTAAGCTCATGATGGATCTTGTTGAAGATGAGGGACTTGTCATAGTCAGCAGTGTAGTTCTTCACTATGTCATACACTGCATTCGGGACCAGGAAGTTCACCACTTCAATTCTGTCAAAGTAGATCATCACACCACCACTGGTCCCACATGGTACGTTCTTCACTTCGTCTGTTTGGAGAGTGGTCTGCACAGACTTATAGGATGTGATGAATGGGAGCATGAGATGGAAACCGGGGCCACTGGTGGAGGTCAGCAGGGCACCACCTCTGTAATACGCTCCAAAATATGGCCCTCTTCTATCTTGTGCACAGCTGAGAAGAGAGATGCACAGAAGAAACTGCAAGCCACGGCCACAACTGCTCCCAACTGAGCCATCAGTGAACTGATATCCAGGCTGTCCCTCCAGGCGCTCCGCACATGTCTGAACCCCCTGTGCAACCGCAGAAACCCCCATTGTCAGCCGCATTCAGAGAGTCCAGTTTGATCACATGCTCATTCAGTCCTGGTCCAGTTGGATTTGGTGAGCTCCCATTAGAACTGGCACACTGTCTCAGTGGGTGAACCAACCCCTCATGGTCCAGACTTCCTTGCTCATCTTCTCCCTCCTTCTGCTCTTCAACTGGACCTTGGGAGCTCAGTCCATTGCTTTGATGAGGGTCTCTGTCTCTATCTCCATCTGTCTGTTCTGGCTTTTTGGAACTCATTCTCTTTCAAGGGATACCTTGTTCAGCCTAGATATAATGGGGAGGGATTTGGTCCTGCCTCAAATCAATGTGTTAGACTTTGTTGACTCCCCAGAGAAAGCCTATGTGGAATGGATCAGGGGTGGGATGGGTAGAAATTGGAGGGAGCAGGAAGAGGGAAAGTAGTGGGAAGTGAATTTAGCATGTAAAATGAGAAAAGATAGTTTGTTTTTTCTTTAATAAAAGGAAAAAAAAGTATTACTTTAACTTCTTGATTCTCCAAACCCTGCAGCCTTATTTTCTTTCTCTCTCTTTTTTGTCTTATTTTGATATGTAGATCATATTAAATATTCCCTGTGGAGTCTCTGAAGTAGATTTTGGAGGTCTTATTGTAAACAATACAATTCATGAGGACTGCTGACTGCTTGGCAAATGAGATCAAAGAAAGGGCAGGAGGAAAGAGCAGTCATCGCCTCATGCAGCCCTGTGACAATCAGCAGGAGCTGGTCCAGAGCCACATTGATCTTATGTCTGTTTTTTTCAAAGAGCTCCCGGACTTGGGATATGTACAGCTGGCTATTTGATTAATGAGCCCTTGAACAAAAACAACTGTTCTGTTGCTTTAAGTAGGCCTTCCAAAAGGGGCAGGGAGAGAGTTGCACTAAACCAGCACAGACATTCTAAATCAACCAATAGATTCCAAGCATTCTAACTCAAACTTCCAGTGCTTTCTCGATCTCTCTCTCTCTCTCTCTCTCTCTCTCTCTCTCTCTCTCTCTC
>NC_022012.1:20245778-20251032 GCF_000317375.1 Microtus ochrogaster
TCTCTCTCTCTCTCTCTCTCTCTCTCTCTCTCTCTCTCTCTCTCTCTCTTTGTGTGTGTGTGTGTGTGTGTATGTAAACCTGGAAAATTATTTGGGAAGTTTATTATATTAAAATATTCAAGAATAGTCACAGTAAAGACTTGAGATTAGATCATTGGAGGAATGAAACAAAACTGAGTAAAAAGTGAGGGATTTGATCATATGAACAACTGATTTATGAGGACAGCATCACTCAGTATACTGGAAGAAAGACTGCCCTTGTCAGTACATGCAAGCATAACAACCAGGCCTGCATATGGGGTCTCTGGACCTGCAGTCTGAAGATAGCCCCTTGACAGATAAATTTGATCCCTACTTGTCATCATGAACAACATCAACATCAAAAAGACATTTTGAGACTAATTGTAGACCTGATGGTGATATTCCCATCAACAACAAATTTAGAGATATATATCTCCATGAACTTTCAACAACAATTTCTTCAAAATTGTATAAGACAACCACGAAAACATCAGGACTAGGGATGCAACTCAGTTGAAAGAGTACTACTCCATTATACTTGAAAACTTGGGGCACTACATAAACGTGGTATGGTAGAACACATTTATAATCTTAGCATTCTGAAAACAAAGCTGGAGGCAGGAAGAACAGAAACCCATGGTCAGTTTCAGCTACACAGCAAGTCTGAGGACAGCCTGTCTCAAAAACCAATAAAACAAATATTCAAAATCAAAAATAGGGATGGCTTCAGTTCTTCTATAAATAACTATAATGAATTTCAGCTTATCAAAGAATGGCTCATTAATATTGTAACTGAAATATTTATAATATAAATAAAAGCAAGTTAAGGTGACCTTAGGAAACAATTCTCGATAAAAGAAACAATAGAGTGTTTTGTAGGTGTATGTTCACTTGCTGATAAAAAATATTTATTTTCCTCATTAGGCATCAGAGACACAAATTAAACACAATAAGCTATGACTACAACATGTCCAAATAGTTGGAAGGAAGATAAAAAAGATGTCCTACCAATAGGAAGCAACTTGTGCATAAGAGATGTAAGAAGCAAAAAGCTGGAGAAGAAGCTACAGAAGAGAATCCAAGTTCTCTCCGAAAATTTTTGGGCATTCCAGGGTGACAGTGAAGGACATTTCCGTGATGTTTCTCACCACCCTGCAAGGTTAGTCTTACATGTGTGACCCTCTGTTTAATAATATCTCTCTATTGCAAGTTAAGCTTTTTCTAGGATATCCAGAAACCACACACCAGGACCATGACATGTACTGGATATCCCATTGTCTAAGCACCATGTACTGGACAGACAACTGTTATACCATTCCCCTTTGCAGGAGTTTCAAAGTGATACCGACTAGGGCCTTGACAGTCTTAAGCTCCAGTGGCTCTGCCTAGGAAAGCTGACCAGAGAGAGTGTGTCACACTATGAGGGCACTGGGCACATAGGGAGACTTGGCAATTGTCCATAGACACATGGTTCCGTAGACCTGGAAATGTCTCAAGTCCCTTCTTTGATAAACGAGACTGGCTGCAAAGATCCTACTGGCTTATGCACCATTACTTCAGGCTTAGTTGAGTCTGGTGAACAGGTCTCAAGTAACTGAGGCTGGCTGCACAGGGGTCTGCAGTCCTGATGTTCAAGCCTCAGTAGAAGAACACTCAGTGAGGACGAAGCATTGTTGAAGAGCCAGGCATACTGACTTCCTGTGCATGTTCAAAGACACATGTGCAGAAAGAATACATTTCCCTCTTTTACAGCCAGAAGCACCTCCCTTCTCCAGACGCCACACAAAAGGACTACACGGCTGAGACATTTCTCTATGAAATGATCATATTATCCTTAGATGACTCTCTGTGTGAGTCCACAGCCATTTCAAACTGTGAGAGAGAATGCATTCAAACACTCAAGGAGCACACACCAAGTTTAGCCTTTTCATTAACAGGAATTCAGAATGTTCTCCCAAATGATCCCAAGACTTCAGCAAGAGTGAGTGAGAAGGAAGATACTATAATTTATCAATTACTGAAAAGAGCAAAGGATTTAGGAACCTTCTACTGAGTCATGTTGGATTTCAGCCCAGATGGAGTCTGAATACTAGAAGAGGACACCATAGGCAGTTTTTAAAAATCCTAAGAAATGCACCACAGGACAGCAGGAACAAGAGGTGGAACTGACTGTGTGAGCGGTAGATCAAAATGCATGGTGGAAACAATGTAAACAGGCAAGGATTTGTTTTACTGGCACTTCAGAAACTTCTTTTCATAATCGTTGCTTTCACTAATCCTAGGCCCATGCCAATGCTCACTATCATGATAGTTAGAGCACATGGCAGAGGCTACACATGCTGGACAGAAAGCACCTTCGACAGCATCCCACTTTTGACCTTCTTCTTCCAGCTAAGTCAAAACTCTCAGAATGTCTACAGTGTCCCAAAGGAGCACCACCATGAAGGGACTGAACATTTAATACATGAGCCAGGGGGAACATACTGATACTATAAGGGAACACCTTCAGCAGAAAATGAAACTGTCAATTTCTCTCAAAAAACAGACAAGATGCCCTAACTAACCCAGGTCCATTATAGACAATGAAGCCATTTTTTAAAAATCTGTCTTGAAGACCTCAACATAAAGCTACCCACATTGAACCTTATAGAAGAGAAAATAGGAAGTACACTTGAACACATTGGCACAGGATACAATTAATAAATGGGACCCCCTGAAACTGAAAAGTTTCTGTAAAGCAAAGGACATGGTCAATAAGACAAAATGACAGCCTACAGAATGGGAAAATATCTTCACTAACCCCACATCAGACAGAAGTCTGATCTCCAAAATATACAAAGAACTCAAGAAATTGGTCATCAAAAGAACACATAATCCAATAAAAAATGGAGTACAGACCTAAACAGAGAACTTTCCACAGAGGAATCTAAAATGGCTGAAACACACTTAAGGAAATGTTCAGCATCCTTAGTCATCAGAGAAATCCAAATCATAATAACTATAAGATTCCATCTTAAATATGTAAGAATGGCCAAGATCAAAGACACCGATGACTACTTATACTAGAGAGGTTGTGGGGAAAGGGAACACTCCATTGCTGGTGGGAATGGAAGCTGGTACAACTCCTTTGGATGTCAGTGTGGCAATTTCTCAGGAAATTAGGAAAGAACCTTTCTCAAGACTCAGTAATACTACTTTTGAGTATATATCTAAAGGATGCTCAACTGTGCCACAAAGACATGTGATCAACTATGTTCATAGGAGCATAGTTTCTCATAGCCAGAACCTGGAAACGACATTAAGTGCCCTTCAACTGAATAATGAATAAAGAAAATGTGGTACACTTACACAGTGGAGTAATACACAGCAAAAAAAAAAATAAATAAATAACAACACCTTGCGTTTTGCAGGAAAATGGATGGAGCTAGAAAACAACATTAGAGCGAGGTAACCCAGATTCAGAAAGACAATTATCACATGTACCCACTCATAAGTGGTTTTTAAACATAAAGCAAAGAAAACCAGCCCACAAATCACAAACCGAGAGAACCTAGACAACAATGAGGACCCTAAGAGTGACATACATAGATCTAATCTACAAGGGAAGTAGAAAAATACAAGATCTCCTGAGTAAATTGGGAGCATGAGGACCTTGGGAGAGGTTTGATGGGGAGGGGAGAAGCAGGGAGGAAAGCAGAGAAAAATGCAGAGCTCAATAAAAATCAATTTGAAAAAAAGCTGTCTTGGGACTGGAACAATGACTCAGCAGTTAAGAATATTATAACATTTAATAAATACTTTGAACATAAACAAAGAATACATATTGCTCTTCCAGAGGACCTGATTTTGGTTTACAGCACACATGATATCCAGCCACAACTGTCTATAACTCCAAGTTTATGGGATCCAACAATCCTGGCTTCCATGGACACATCAAAACATATGACATATACTCAGGCAAACATAAATAAACACTTTAAAAATTAAATGTAAAAACCCGCTGTCATTGTAATTGTATAAGATAAGAATGGTTATTAGCCCTTAGTGCCCATGACCTGGCTAGTCATAGGTTCTTAGCTAAGTAATGGTGTCAGGTTTGGGCAATGTGTCCATGCTACTATTACATCTCAGTGGGAAAGCCCTGTTGTTTTTGGATCTTTCACAGCACCTGCTGGGTATGATTAATAGCTGCTTTTCTTCTCTGGTAGTATGCATAGTACCTTTCAGTCCTATTAAAGCTAGCCATTAGTTATGAGGCATCCAGACAATGCCAGCCTTGATACTGAATGTTTCTATGTTCACTGATTAAAGTATGTGCTGCCTTCAGTAATAGAATCTTACTGTCAAGTTCTGGAGATTAGCCCAATAGAAATGTCAATAGCTTGTAATATTTGGTGAGGTCTTTGGGATCTTACTGACCAACAATAACCTATTCATGGCACTCTGCTTTCTACTAGTTTGCCTCTGGTGTGTAATGGGGACATCTTGCCCTGATACAGGATAACCCCATTTTAAACACACCACACCTGACCACAAACACACAAAAAAAACACATATGTATGTATGTATGTATGAATGAATGGATAAATGGATATGGGACTATTTGCAACTGTGAGCTGCTGGAAGAAGGATAGACCAGTTTCTCTAAGAGTTTATCCACTGGTAAGTTGGCCTGGCTTCAGTGGAACAGCACACAATGGAAGAGAAGAGCACATGGTGGAAGAGCATGCAGTGGAAGAACACACAGTGGAGGCGCACACAGTGGAGGCACACACAGTGGAGGAGCACACGGTGGAAGAGCACACAGTGGAAGGGCACAGAGTGGAGGAGCACACAGTGGAAGGGCACACACTAGAGGAGCACACAGTTTAGGAGCACACAGTGGAAGAGCACACAGGGGAAGGGCACACACTAGAGGAGCACACAGTGGAGGCACACACAGTGGAGGAGCACACAGTGGAAGGGCACACAGTGGAAGCGGAAACAGTGGAAGCACACACAGTGGAAGGGCACATACTAGAGGAGCACACAGTGGAAGAGCACACAGTGGAAGGGCACACAGTGGAGGAGCACACATTGGAACGGCACACAGTGGAATTGTGCACACTAGAGGAGCACACAGTGGAAGAGCACACGGTGGAAGGGCACACAGTGGAGGAGCACACAGTGGAAGGGCATAAAGTGGAGGAGCACACAGTGGAAGAGCACACAGTGGAGGAGCACACAGTGGAAG
>NC_022012.1:20251593-20302045 GCF_000317375.1 Microtus ochrogaster
ACACACTAGAGGAGCACACAGTAGAAGGGAACACACTAGAGGAGCACACACTGGAAGGGCACACACTAGAGGAGCACACAGTGGAAGAGCACACGGTGGAAAAGCACATGTAGGAAGAGCGCACCTCCAGGAATACTAGGGCATCGCAAAAGCATCTTGATTGTTGGGTGGGTATGGAATTGGGGTAGATCTGGGAAAATTTGGGAAAGGGGTGTGGCCATGACCAAAATATATATGAAATGCTCAAAGAAACCACACATACACATACACATACACACAGACACACACACACACACACACACACACACACACGTAGTTTCTCTCTGTACAAAAGAATGTTCTTTAATGGTCTAAGATGCAGAAAAATAACATCTAAATCCAGAAAATTATTAAACTACTTTACACTGAATATTTCCAATATTGTTAGTAGAAGGTAAAATTAATTTCCAGGGGATTTACAGCTTTATCGACTTTTTGATCAAATCAGTTGAAACTATTAAAAGCAGTGCTATTATGTGATCTGTTTGGCTCTGACTACATTTCTGTACAGTTCTATAGAATCTGCTGGCTCCAATTAATTGTTCTTGTTTTAAAGTTTCATTCTATGTCAGTATATCCACAGCAGTATGAGAAGGGCAGCCACTGGCCATGCAGAAGATCCGCCTGCATGGCCTGAAGAATAACATGACGTCAGAAAGAAATGTCTTTTTATTACTTGAGCACAAGTTAAGTACAGTCTAAATATCCACATATTAAAACTTAATCTGCTATTGTAGGAGTACATATATATGCATATACACAAATGTATATTCATCAGTTTCATTCTCTCTCACTTTTCTGTCTGGATCAAGCACAGGTAGGCGTATATGTTAGGCAAGTAAGTGTTCTACCACCAGTCTGTCTCCTGAGCCTCATGCCTTATTTATGACTCCCTTTTTCTTTGCCTTGGTAAAATTATGTATTTATACATAGAAATTATGCTGCCTAAGCCAATATTACTTTACAACCAAAATCGCAGTCTGAAAAAGCAAGTCACTCAGCAACCAAGGTGAGAGATTGGGTTCATATAATTTCCTCAGCAGGCAGGCAGAGAGATGGCTTTCAACTATCAGACAGACAGGAGAGAGACTATAACTTAGCTGTCTTGCCAAATAACAATAGCAAAACTCAGTGTTATTTGTCTAGAGGTCAAACATGTAGCCATAACCCTTCCACTGAGTTGTGTCACAGGGAATTCACTGGTTTGCCCAGAAGGTTGCCCTCTACCTGCCTTCCTCCAGTGACAGCACTGATCACTCATCATTCAGGTTGATGTAACTCATCCTTACGTAACCCTCTCTTCATATAGTGTCACTATGGTAAAGGCAGGTAAGCAGGGGCTGGGGTCACTGAAGATCAGTGTATGATCTCTACCCCAGGAAACTTGTCATCTTGAGAGCAAAAGTGGATACAGTAATTGTATCAGGCCCTTAAATAACTCAACCCAGACTACAATTTAGCCAATCATAACAGGTTGACAGAAAATTGAGGCTTCTAAGTAATAACGTAGTCAGTGAGTTGCCATCCCCAGCTTCCCGAGCTCAGCCTTGTAGTGGGTAAGAGTTCAGCAGTGAAAATCCAATTGTTGTTTTTGCTGAAGGACCTCTCACTTCTGTCGCAAGTGAACTGTGTTTCATAACAAAGGATGGTGTTGACTCTAGTTCAAGGGATGAGAACCATTGGTCTTCCACAGAGATGCCAGGGCAGTGATGGACCACATCACATTCTCCTTCCAGTCAATCTGTTCCCTATCAGCAAGTTCCTGCTCTTCCTCCCAGTCCAGCTCCGACTGACTAATCCCATATATGCTGCAACAGACAAGCCTTTGCCTAGAATTTCCTGGCAACACTAGAGAGAATTTTCTGACACCAGCTTATCCATCCTGGTCCTTGTGCTCTGAGGCATATTTGGTTTCATGTGGATAGCTGTTTGGTATAGAGAAGGAAAGCCACCACTACATCCTTCTCAAATCCCTATAAACCTCTGCCCTGGGCCCCAAGTTTATGGGTAATCACTACCTAGCAAAAGAATCATACAGAATTTCATGCCATTGCAGAGACCTCACAGTGAAAGCAGATTTGTATTCAAAGCTTTCATTCATTGCCGAATTTAAAGAAAGCTAGGATTCAAATAAGTATTGAACTAAGACTTGGATTCAGAATTATGAAATCTTATCAAGTCCCAAAATGCATTTTTGAAATGTTCCATAGATTAAAACAACAACAGCAAAAGATTTGGGGGAGCATTCTGGGTTTATGTCCTAAGAAAATGTATTCATCAATTGAATCAGCCAGGCACAAGAGATATGTATCTAGGAAATTAGAATTCAAGGTAGATGCATTCCTCTGTGTATGAAAACAAGATGACCTTGAGTTTATGTCTAGTAGAAGGTTGGATGTCTAACTTGTGAATTAGGAGGAGAAAGAATAAAAATGTGTTTGTGGAAATGACTGTCTGAGGGAATATGTTGCTGTGAAATCCTCTATTTATGCTTTCTTTTTTTAGACAACATTTGTGGAGATCCCAAGTCTTGGCTTAGGTGAAAATGCAGGAATGGGTGTGACCTGCTATTAGACATACCGAGCTGTGGTTTATTATAAGAAGCATCAAAGAGTGGAGTAACCAAATACTATCTAGCTACCTTCTGATAGTAACACTGGAATAACTTGCTGAAATGACTAATTCCTCCACCTTCTGAGCAACAGACTACAGGGAGTAACATGGATAGATGTTTGCTGAGAACAATGCAGCTAGATGCTTCTTGCCCAACACTCAGTAACACTGCAGATGAGTGGGGCATAAAGAATAAAGGAGAGGAGAAGAGTCAGAAGATGGGGAGGACTGTTGTGCAAGGTCTTTTGGATATGACATGGCTATTATACACACCAATTCACAGTAGCTAGACAAGACTGTACCAATTAAAAACTTCCAGCATGGACGGAAGAGGGGCTATAGAGGCTCAGCAACTACAATAGCTTGTTCATTCAACAGCATCTGAAAAAAGCCACTAGGTGCCAGTTATTGATTTTCTGGATATTCACTATCAACCTTTCAAATGAATTGTACCCATAGTATGTGTCTTCAGCAAATTCCAGGTATGTAGTCCATGGCAATGACATGACACTAATTTAAGGGCCTCACAGAAATCTGAACTTATGATTTTGCTATCATGAATTTGGATATAACACACCACGTCTCCCTTGGTAGTCATTTTCTATATGCAGTCACTTTCTCTAAAATTAGGGCTCTGAATTCCTTATCTATTCCTCAGAAAAATATTTTGACCTTACACAGTTGTCCAGCTTTCCACTAGTCAAGGTCCTCTGACCAACACTAAGCTAATCACGTGATCTTTTGCTATAATTCTGGTTCTGATCAGCTCTACCCTGGTCCTCATTCCCTTAGGCTAAGCATCTGCCCTGGATATTGTTGAGATAATATTCTAACAACAAGACCTCTCTTGAGCCAGAGACTCACTGCTGCTGTCTCTTCCTGACCTCCCAGGCCTGAATTCCAGGCTGGTTTCTAGGCCCTACTTTATGTGAATATAATACACTGATGCCAATAACTTGGGTTTTGGAATGTCACACTGTGTCAGGTAATTTATTTTCCTGCTACATCGTGAGTTCCATTCGGATGCACTTTTAGATATACCATTGCCATGGTATCTTTGGATACCATTCCTATTCAGCCAGTTCAGCTCAGTGCTGACAGTAGTCCTATTGTCCTCTCATGTTATCAGAGAGCCCTGGACAATATCTTACTATTCTCTCAAGACCTACTCTAAAGGTTAACTCTGACAAATCTGAAGATAAGATTTAATCACATGAAGAAGCCTGGCTATTTCAACCCACCTCACTAGTAAGCCTCCCTGAGATTCATGCAATCTCATATGACCTGAGGACCCAGATAATTCCTAGTCCTACACTGACCCTTAAGACAGCCCACCCTTTTCATCAGTTTAGGAGCTGAGATGGAGAGACTGCCTGAGAACATGGTGGTAGTCTGAGTTTATATCCTGAATATAAGATCTTGTGTGGTCTTCTTGTTAAACACTCTTAATCTTAGAGAAGTGGTAAGGTTCATTGATCATCTTCACAAGAAAAGCAGTCATGAAGAATGAATAATGGAGCACAAGAGAGCGTGAGTGACAGAAGACAGCATAGGAATCAATGTCTGACAAAACGCTAATGACAATCTGATAATAGCTCCTCAAAATTAACATCTTCTTCACAGATATTGCAAATTGTGCAATAAAGGGGGAAGTCTTAGCTGAATTAATCACTACCTGGGAAACAATTTCACAGTAGAATAAACAAGTAGAGATAAAAAGTGATAAATACGTATTCCCATGCAGGTCTGGGCCAGAGTCATTTCTTTGAAAGGCAAAGGAAGAAAGAAAGAATGGGAAACAGGCAGGGAGGGATGGAGGGAAGCAAATAGAGAGGATGGAGAGAGGCAGGGAGGGGGTTAGGAGGAAATCAGGCAAGCAGGCATCAGTGACTAACTAGCCTTGCTTAATCAGACAAGAAATAGAGGGAAGTAAGGATGTTCTGAGGAAAATATTTAATGCAAAACTTTTTTTCAGTCTGTTGATCCCCACAGACAAGCACAAGCCAGTCTTGTGCCACTTCCTCATCAGAAAACAATAACTGGTGGGGAATATTTGAGGAAAAAGTAGATGATATATTGGAAATTATGGGGTGATTGTAAAGTATACTAGAAAATAGATAACACACGCTTATTTTAGATGCAAGAGGCCCATTCTCTCCATGAATTTGTTAACTTCTTGTTTTAGAATTTTAGGCATCATCTTGAGAAGATTGCAGAAGCAAATCAATAGGTAGGAAGAAGTTACTGCTTCTCAAAAATTCAGTGGCTGTCCTTCATTTCTCTCTGCTGGAAGGTCGAATTTTCCACATTAAAACTACATTGCTCAAAAAACAGAACTGAAACTCTTCTGTTGTAATGTGATCGGGTTTTTATCACTTTAGACCCATAGTGGGAAAATAAAAGCCTGTTAGCCACTGCAAATCATGTTGGCTTCACGGAACACTGGGTACTCTGGTTGTGACATTTAACTGGGAACAGTGGGAGTCAGTCAGATGGTACCCTTGCCATGAAAGACTTTGTAATAAACTAGGATGACTGCATTACATAAGTGCCCCACCGAGATGTGTCCTCTAAACGTGCCCAGGGTTCCTTGACGTAGTTTAGAGTCCTTGGATACTCTATCATTTAACACACTCATCTGTCTGTCTCCAGGGGCATGCCAGAGAATATTCTAAGAATCAGTGATGTGTGCAGCCAATCAAAGCTCTCTCTAAGCACACTGCCAAGATATCTCGGATGACTCAAGGATTACACTAATACAACAAGAACACTTCTAAAGAGAGAAATGATATTTACTAATCCAAACAAAGTCAGTTCTGTTGAGAAATGATATTAAAGTGAGGTTTATGTAGACAGCATTTTTTTTTGAGTCTGTGGAGTCAGATTCCTTTGGTCATATGTATGACATATGTTAAATATTTTTATACCATTTGTCATGTTATATATTTCCCATTACATGCTATAATACAAGCAATATATGGTGTATTTTATATATAACATTTTATATATCCACATATACACAAGTGAATAAGTCACTAGGATAGATGCTGTGCTACAAATTCTGTTTCTTTGTTATCACTCATGGGAAGAAGAATATATCCCATTTGTATAACTAGTTACTCCTTTTTTTCCACAAGCTTCATTGTTTAGAAAAGACTATGTAACATACATCTCTAAACATCTTTTTCTAAAAGTCATTTTTAAAAAATCCTGCTTCATGGCTAACAAGATCATCTTAAAATTTATAATATCATAATAATATAATTGGGACACTTGTCCATCTCTGTATTTTTATTTAAAAATAAAGATAAAATAGCAAGCTATGATTTCTGAGGTCAGCATTATCCACCCACTAATAGTACCTCTATTCAAAGTCTTTTAAAAATATTTTTTTGATTAGCTTCTAAACTGGTGGGCTTCCATGTGGCTTGTTCATACATAGCTTTGGTTAGTCTTTTCCATGAATTCTATCTTCTCTTCCATCTCCCACTCCCATTCTTTTTTTTTCTTATTTCTTTATTAAAGATCTCTGTCTCTTCCCCGCCCCTGCCTCCCATTTCCCTCCCCCTCCCCCAATCAAGTCCCCCTCCATCCTCAGCCCGAAGAGCAATCAGGGTTCCCTGCCCTGTGGGAAGTCCAAGGAACCCCCATCTCCATCCATTTCTAGTAAGGTGAGCATCCAAACTGCCTAGGCTCCTACAAAGCCAGTACGTGCAGTAGGATCAGAGACCCATTGCCATTGGAGAAAGTATGACACCAGGGGCGGGTTTTGAGAGCTTAAAGACTTTAAGTGTGCCATTTGGTCTACTTTCCCTTCCTATGTTTCCTGCTTGTGGTAAGAGATGTGAGTTACTTTCCCTTCCTGTGTTTCCTGTTGCCATGTCAGAAGCTTGCTGCCATGCTCTTCGGCCATGATGGTGATTAACTATTATCCCTCTAGAACTTTAAGCCAAATAAACACTTTCTTTGCATTGGTCAAAAAAAAAAATAAAGATAAAATAGCTTAGGTACAGTTCTTGTTAAATGATTTACATACTTTTTACAGAGGTAAACAGGTGGCTTAGAAGGAAAGAAGTAAAACAGTGCCAGCCTTTTTATCCTGCCTTGGATGCCTCGTTCTAAACTCTAGTTTTAGAACTTACTTCTAGTTTTCAATTTACTTTAAATATTCCAAAAGAAATTCCATATTGTATGACCTGTATTTTAGATGCAATTGCTTATAACCAGAGAAAACAATTTTTATATTAAAATCACATACAGTGTATTATATTCCTATTATAATACATACACACATATAAACTAAGCCCATCCACTTTTACTACTATGAAGATAAAAAGAAAACCAACACTGTAAATGGCCCTATACAATGCTTATGTGTAACAAAGTAACTTTAACTCTATATAACCTTCCTATTCTAGGAAGTGGATGGGCTTAGTTTATATGTGTGTGTGTATTATAAAAAAAAGAGAAAGAAAGAAGTATTCAAAAGTCTAGAACAACTTGAGTGTCCATTAATTGATAAATGGATAAAGGAAATGTGGCATATATACAAAATGGGTATGTTGGCTATTCTTGGTTGTTAGTGTGACTACATCTAAAATGAACTAAAACCCAAATGACTGGGCACACCTGTGAAGGACTTTTTTCTTAATAAATCATTTGAAGTGGAAAAAAAAAACCTTCCTAGAAATACCCAAAGATTTGATAGAACCTTCTTATCCAAGTTATACAAAAGACACCAGTCCCTATTCACAGCAATATCCATGATGCCTTTTTTAATGGTTTAGAATCATATATGTGTATAAGAACTTTCATCCAGCAACTGACGAAAATAGATGCAGACCCACAGCCAAACGTTAGGTGAAGCTTGTGGAATCCTGCAGAAGAGGGGAAGAAAGGATTGTCAAAGTGAGAGGGGTCTAGGACACCACAAGAAAACACACAGAATCAACTAATTCATGTTCATAAGTGCTCCCAGAGACTGAACTAACAACCAGGAAACCTGCATGGAACTGACCTAGGCACTCTGCATAAATGTCACAGTTGGGTAGTTCCATCCTCTTGTAGAACTCCTAACAGTGTGAACAGGGGTTGTCTCAGACTCTTTTACTGGCTTTTGGAACCCTACTCCTCTCACTGGGTCTCCTCATCCAACCATAATACATGGGGAGGTGTTTAGTTTTCCTGCAACATGATCTGCCATGTTTTGTTGATGTTCATGGGAGATCTGCCCTGTCCTAAACAGAAACTGAGAAGGACAGGATTTGGGGGTGGCAATAGAAGGAGGGTGGGGGGGAACTGGGAGGAAAGGAGAGAAGGGAACTTGCAGCCATTGAGACAAAGTATATAGATAGATCGATAGATAGATAGATAGATAGATAGATAGATAGATAGATAGATAGACCAAAGAGAAGGTAAAAAAAAATACAATTCTAAACCCATTTACTTCTTTATACATGTATAATGAGAGAAGAAGGAATAAAATTAAAAGTTTGGAGACTAAAAACTAGGAAGTTTATAGTTGACTGTGAAAAACATAGGTCAAATTTCTCTCGACTTTTAGCTATTGTGTCAAGTAAGGAAAATTTTCTGAGAGGAAATCTTTGATATTCCTTCAATAATTCATAGAACAAATAGACTGCAATACAGTGAGGATATGGAAATTTTAAAATATACTCTCAACCAAATTGATGTAATTGACAGATATTGAATTTTATCCTTATAATAACACAGTAAGAACTCTTTTCTGTTGCACCTGGAATACTTTTCATCATGAAGGATATTGCATGCCAGTAAAAGTATCAATCCATTAAAAAGCTTAAAATAATATCAAAAACATAACTTTACTGGCTGATGAGCTGTCTCAGTACATGAAGGTGCTTGCCATCCAAACCTTGAAATTCAAGCTTGATTCCTGGAACCCACATAAAGGTCCAAGGGGAGAACTGACTCCCCAAAGTTTTCCTCTGACATTTACACACCCAATCCCATGGGATGCTTGTCCATACACACACACACACACACACACACACACACACACACACACACACTTCTAAAAATAAAATGTCTTTGAGGAACAGTAATATTTTATTAGAATCAATAAGAGAAATTTACCTAAAATTTCCCTATTCTTTAGAAACTAATGTTCTTAAAATTAACACTTCATGTCAAAATAGAAATCAAAATAGAAGTGAATACCGTTTTGAGCTAGATGAAAAGGAAAGCACATTAATCTGTAAATAATTTGAAGACACACAGGTATACTAGTTACTTATCTCATTTCTGTGGCCAAATTCCTGACAAAAGTCCAACCTCGGGGAATTTTACTTTGGCCTACAGTTTGAAGGGATACAGTCCATCAAGTAGAGAAGGAGTGGTGTTTGGGTAGTGGTCATGTTGCATCTGCAGTCAGGAATCAGAATGAACAGGGAGTTCAAGGCTCATCCATCATGACCTTCATCCTACAGTGAACCTCCAGGTACTTTTGGTTCTCCAATATCCCCACAAAACACAACCAGCTGGGAGTAAAATGTTCAAAAACATAAAAGCACAGGGGATGCTTTACACTCCAACCATAACAGGGAATGGCATAGAGTAGAGAGAAAACCAATGAGGCAGAAAGCATTAAGGGAAACAGAAATAAACCTGGATTGGATCTTTGATAAGAAAACAAAACTACCGTTGAAACTTTCCACAATTATTCAGAAAAAGCAATACATTTTCATCTTGAGATCAAAGAGATGACACCATAGGCGATCACAGGCAGTAAAGGGAGAAGGATAAACTGTTATGAACAATAAATTGGGCAATTTAGATAGGATAGACAAATTCCTTGAACAGGTAATGCTGCCAGAGACAATGCAAGAGTAATTACTTGACTTGAATATGGCTGCATTTACCTGGAGAAAATGAATTTGTAAAGATCTTCCCATAAAGAAAATTACAGGCCTAGGTAGTCTGACTTGTGAATTCTACAAAGTACTTACTTCGGGGAGAAATTATAGCAGATTTTTCATATGCTTTTATTAAAGTGGAAAGGACAGATTGTTTTCCAGTAGAATTGTTGAAGGCAGAATTACTCTCATACTAAAACTACACTAAGGTATCAGAAGAAATAAAGCTAAAAATGCACCCTACATGACCAGTGATTCATACATTTTAAATGAAACTTCTAAATTAATCGTGTATCATGACTTAATGGAGTTAATCCTAGGACTGTAAAATACTTAACATTATATCCTACTATAAACAATTTAACTGTCCTTTCCCCTGGTACCTGTTAGGAGACTTCAAATCTGAGAGTATCCTGACTAATGCACACCTGTGCTATTCATCAGCCTCTGGATCATGCCTTAGTTATGCTGGAGATGAGGTGGTCTAGGTTGGGGCTATTTACTAGAAAGACAAGTCATGTGATAACAAGGTAGGGGCTTGAAGACAGTTTGACCTCTGAGAGGTGATAGAGGTGGAGAGGTGGAGCCCAAGTACCTGCTTGAATGAGTCATGGAACTCAATGGAATATTCTCAGCTGTCAAATCCAGATGACAGTCATCCACTCTCTCTCTTCCTAGCTAAGCACATGGTGTGCCAGGACAGTGGTGCTCACTGAGTAGACAGGGGGAGAACTTGGCTGGATGTCTCACCATATGTGTGTCTGGCTTTGGCTGGTTTAAGTTTATATCCTTTCTAATAAAAGTATGATTATGGTACTTTACTAAATTGGGATTGGGGATGGATGAGGACTTCTCTAGATCTGTAGTCATTGGACGGAGTGTAGAAAGCCTGATGAGTCCTGAAATGTGACTGGCTTATCAGTAATGTCAATCTTGGGGAGAATCTAGTCCATATGTTGGAGGTGGCTATCATACAATATATTCAAATAAAATTAAAACAACTAGAGAAACCATATTATTATCTCAACTTATCCTGAAGAGTATTTACTCCAACACAGTATTTAATTTAATAAAAACATTCAGCTATTAATCTAACAAAAAGAATCTATGAGAAATAGATTGTTAGATACTATGAATTTATGGCTGAATCTAGTAACAGGATAGATTCTCATACAAAAAAAAAAAGAGAAAACTTTCAAATTATTTTATTTTTCCTTTTTTTGAGACAGGGTTTCTCTGTGGTTTTGGAGCCTGTCCTGGAACTAGCTCCTGTAGACCAGGCTGGTCTCGAACTCACAGAGATCTGCCTGCCTCTGCCTCCAGAGTGCTTGGATTAAAGGCGTGCGCCACCACCGCCTGGCTAAACTTTCAAATTATTAAAGCAGATATTCATCCCTCCCAATTTTCCCTCATCTAAACTGACCTCCTGACCTCCTCTCTCCCATTCCAATTTAACCCTTCCTGGTCCATTCTTCATTTTATCCCTTTGCACTATTGCCTTCAGTGGTCTCTTCTGGACAAAGCAGGACAGCTGCACATATGAACTTACAGCAGTTATGGCAGCATGCAAAAGAACTGTGCAACCCTAAGCTCAACCCAAGTGAATCTCAGCTTGGAAAGGGGAGTTAGAAATGAAGCTCTACCCTTAGCCAAGGAGCTGCTGGTGGGTGCTGTCTGATGGCGGAGGAAGAGTCAGTTTTTCCTAATAGTGGAGCTATGTGCAAGTCAACCTCACTCCCTTGAAAGGCCACGCATTCAAGAATATTTGGGCAGCACAAACTGGTCTTGATTGAAACATCAAGGGCATCAAGTTTCTTTCCAAAGTGGGTAGAGAAGGGAGCATGGATCTGGGAAGAGTTAGAAAAGAGCAAACGTGACCAAGCAAACTCCTGGTAGAACATTCCCAAAGAACTAACTTTTAAAAGTAAAAGACAACCAGGTTTAACAAAGGAAATGGTCTCCAAAAAGTCAGTTCATGTACTAAGGACATGATACTGGTCCCACTGCCAGTAGCCCCAAAAACTGGCCCAGCCACACAACTGTCACCCATACTCAGAGGGCCTAGTCTGGTCCTAAGCAGGTTCCCCAGCTTTCAGTCCAGAGTCAGTGAGCTCCCACTAGTTCAGGTCAGCTGTTCAATGGGTATCACCATCGTGGTCTTGAACCCTTTGCTTATATTACTGCTCTCTACAACTGGACTCCAGTAACTCGGCCCAGTGCATGAACTGGCTCTTTGGAGACCTTTCCCTATGGAAGGACACCTTGCTCACCTAGATACAGGGGGGAGGGCCTTGGTACTGCCTTAAGTGATGTGACAGACTTTGTTGACTCCCCATGGGAGGCCTCACCCTTTTGAGGAGTGCACGGGGGCTGGGGACAGAAGATGGGAGGAAATGGGATTGGTATGCAAAAAAAATCCCATTGTTTTCAAAAATAAAAAAGTAAAAGAAGTGGTAAATATATGTATCTACACAGATAACATGCTTTATAAGAGTTAAAAAACTGAAAACTCCAGCCTGGCATATACATTGAACATACTAAACATGCTTAGCAGATGTGTAAGATACAAATTCATTAAATAAAAATTGATGGCAACTTTTTCTAGTGTTCTGATTTTTAGCTATTATTCTCCAAAAGAGAAAATAGTTGATTCTAACATTGAGTAGTACCATAAGTAAAGAAAGTGCCAGAAAAATCAAAATGAAAAATAAATAAAATAGAAAAGCATCTATGGGGTTATATCAATGGGACATGGGAGCCAAGTAAAAATGCATATAATTATTAAAAGTAGGATAACATTGTACAAAAATGCAAATGAGTGCATGCCGAGAGAAACAATATCTTAATTAAATAAGTAAATAATGAAGATATAACAAAGGCCTTTTTCAGAAGAGGCCCAAGTACTTCACATAAATATTTTGCTGTTAAGCTCAGGTTACACAGCCTGCTCCAGAAGTGTGGGTAAAGAATACAAATTTCATTCCAGAAATTTACTGTGTTGAAATCTGAGAAAAACGCTGTCTGCTGGGAGATCAAGGTTAACAGCAACAGTGATAACTCATGGTGATCACTTCTATCCTTGATATGATGTGATGGAAATGACAATTTACTTCTGTGGTCATCCATCTGTCCTGAAACCTAAAACCCCAGTGTAATCATGAAGAAAATAGAAAATCTCAACCAAGGAATATTTTACAAGATGCCCAACTAGTTCTCTTCACGACAATGAAGGTCATCCATCCTGGCGACCATCAGCAGGGGATAAGAAAAATGAAACCTAAACGTGGTAAAGCATTATGGAGCTGTGGAACGGTGACAGAATAAACTAAAAAGTTCAGTTATAATAATGCATCTATGAGGGTCCATTACCTGCGAGAAATCTACTGTGAAAGACGTTCATAATGGAGAAAATGAGTGTTATTTTATGACAATTCTCTGTTCTCATTTTATTAACAACTCTAGAACTGTTTGTAAAAAGTCTACTTTAAAGCACATATTCCCAACCAAAAAAATTTTTTTTGTAAAACTATCAAGTAATATTTGGGTCTTAAAATGCTGAAAGTATTATTTAAGATAGTATTTTAAGAACTATGAAATACTATTAAAACAGATGAAAGATGTGCAATATTACATACTGAAACTCTTTTATAGTATTTCCTTTATTTTTGAGATTGTAATTTAATTTCTTCTCTCCTTCTTCCTTTCCTTTCCTCCCTTCAGAGCATTCTATATTCTTGTTCTCTTTCACATCTGTGGTCTCTTTTTCATTAATGGTTATAATATGCATACTTTTATGTAAATATATAACTAAATATATAAATATGCCCCACTCCATCTGTACATTTCTTATATATGAAATTACTAAATAATTGTTGAACAAAATTTAAAGAGAAAATTAAAGGAGGAACTACAGCATTCCATGGGCCATAAGACTCAGTATTTTTACCAATATACCCCAATCCAATCTAGGGATCTGATGTTATCCCAAGTCTTAGCAATATTGTTTTCCAAATAACTAAATGACTTGTATTAAACTTGTAGCTGTTTTAGTGGTTTGTAATTGACAAACCGAATGCAAATTTGTAATATACAATAAACCATTTTGATATCTGAATCCATTTTGAAATGACTAAATAAAATTAGATAATATATTATATTATGAATGACAAAATTTAAATTCATAAGAAAACACAAAAACCAAAGTTGAAGACCTTGATTCAATGGAATATACAGTTGTAGTGCAATATTGCAGTCTTGTCATAAATAGAGGCTGAGGGTTCCATGGGAAGAGAATAGAGCCCAGAAATACAACTTGTATCCTGACCAGAGTTCAAAGAAAAGTCAATAGAGGAAAAATGGCTTTTCTACAAATGAGACACCTGGTTGTCTATATGTTTCCAATGCCCTTGTGACCTCCTGTATAAAATGGCTCATAGTGAATCTTAGGAGGAAACACAAAGCTGAAAAGGATACAATCCTTAGGAAAACATATAAAAGAAAACCTTTGTAACTAGGCTAGCTTGATGCATGTTGCTTGAGCTACAGACAACCCACCCCTCTGCTGTGGACTATCCTTGGGGCTAGATGTGATCTGACCTTTCTCCCGTGTTCCATGTAAACTTCTACCGACTACTAGGGAATAGCGTGTGTCATTGTGCTCAACTTTGTAGACTCCAGTGGCCCTGAGCCAAGGCAGATATACCATTAGCAGGGACACAGCTAAGTTTTGCAGTGGAAAAACAATTCCTAATATATCCTCCACAAAGCCCAATAATTGCCTTTCTTGTGCCAGCCACTGTTTAGCTGTGCTCAGAATGCAGCTTCCTCATCACTCGGGAATTCTGCAAACTCTGGGGAAGATTGCCAAAAACCTAAGGACTAGTAAAACTTATGCACATGCTTCAGGGTACATGAACACACATTGTGTTGTGGAAGGGAGATGATACACACAACACATTACACATTTCTTGTGTGAAACTGATTTCCTTCTGATCATCTCAATTCTTAGATCTGCTTCCTCATTCACCCATAACCCTATAGGTGGTTACTATCTCTAAGTAAAAGTCTCAATTCTGTTTTCCTAAATTTAATGATTGCCTGCTTTATAGCCATACAACTTTAATAATTAAAACATCTCAGATTCCTGTGGTTATAATTGCCACAATTTAATCACAAAATGTCAAAATTAGAAAAGACTCATGTCTCATGGTCATGGCTAACTTCAGATACTTTGTGCCAGTTGAATGAACACTAAGGCACTGGAAGTTTACAAAAGGTACTAGAGGTGAGTGGGGAAAAGTGGAAAATACTCAGGTACCCTGGCTCCTAACTCACCACCTGCAGGTCTCAGCATCTATATTGTTTGGCTGACTTACTGCTACTGATAAAATCGTAGGTAAGAAAACGAGGATCACACTACCTATTCATCAGAGTACCAGTAGCAAGTCCTTAGGTAGAAGGCAAATGGAGGAGAATCTACTGTGTCACTAGGGTGGGGTGATGATAATGAAGACACATTCCACCGTGTTCTTTAGGCTGCTATAACCACTGTAGTGCAGACACATATACACATGTAGATTTTTCAAAGAGACACCTGGTTAACAAAAGAACATCTGTTTGACTTGGAAATGCAATATATTTAATTAAAATATTTTTAATACAAATGTTAAGCATTGACTAAGAGGTCAGTGACTCTTGTAGTCTTAGTGGTACAATGAGATCTGTGACCCCTTCAATAAATCCTACCTGGAGTTGCCTCTTTGGTGGAATATGTGGCCAGATGGCCAAGAGCACAAAATCTATGAGTTCTTAGACAGGCATTTGAAATATTTCCAAATCTCTAACCTCTAGAATTCACTGGTAATATATTCATATTCCAGGAGTGATTGTATTTACTCTCACACACATACTTATCCTTGTGCTTCTTTTCTTTATCCCACTTTTCACTCTGTTTAGCACACAGTTGTGCCCAGGTGTCTGTCCAGCTCATGGTCTGACTATGCCTCTCAGTGCCCCCTGATCGTTCTCTCCATTACTCAGCTCTCCACACTGGTCTAGCTTATGCGTGATTAACATCTAAGAGTAACACCAACCTCACTCTGCGAGAAACTCTTACGCCCTTGGTCCTGTATGCTCATAAGCCCAGCAGCAGAGGTACTTCAGGGGCTTTGACAAACATGAATGCAGGAAGAAAGCGTTTTCTAATGATGCAAAGGAAAAGGGCGGTTCAGAGAGACTGGCAGGGACAGGTACAGCTGGTCCTGGGGCAGATCTATTTCCAACTTTATGACATTTCTCCCAGCCACCCCAGGATCAGAAAACCTGACATAACAGGGATGATGCTAGTGTTTTCAGCTCTTTTCTCCTTGTGTTCATTTCCCAAGAGTCAGTCTGACCATGGCATTTGTTAATCTAATTATTCCTCAGGAGCACCAAGCAGGATCACACAAAATCAACATACCTCATTACATTTCACTGATTAATTTACTTAGGAAGAAATATGAATTTCCTGTATCTTCTTTCCTTGGGCCACACTTAGTGATGCCATCATGGACGCTGCAGAATGCAGCATTTGCCACCAGGCGCTGGCTGGTCTGATGTACTCTGGCAGGAGTCAGGCTCTCATCTAGTCAGATCTGGAAACGCATCACAAGACCCCATCAATGCTGCTTTTAGTACAGTATTATACCAGACATACAGAGTCATAAGGGATCCTGGAGGGCCTCAGGGAGAGTTCCTGTCTAGACTCTTCCAAAAGCATCAACAAACTACAGTTTCCATTAATACAACATAATTGCTTAATTAATTGTGTTTGGAAATGGTCTCTACATCCTGCCAGGAGTGCTATCAGAGGAAGGGAATGTTTCTACAGTCTGGACCTCAGAGAAAGCTGCCCTAATTCAGGGCTAAAAGTGACTGATGGGTCTTGATGCCATTCCAACCAGCAGAAGTTGTTTATGCCGGTGTTTCCCAATATAACCAATGCAAGGACTAAGGAAGTAGAATAACTAAGTGCCCGAGAGCACACGTGCTCCTCACAGTGCAGTCAGCTTGGAAAAGCAAAGGAACTAAGTCATTTTAGATGCACGGAGGCTAAGCAATTTACTCAAGGTCATAAAATGCCAAGACATAAACTCATATTTTTCCCAGTGCAGCTAATATGCAGGCATTTCTGTCCATCCCTTGCTGTGCATCATTATTCATTCTCAAAGGGAGGTAATTCATACCAGGGAGCTAGTTCTTTCAGGAAAGTGCATGCTGTGTAAACATGAGTTCAAAACCCAGTGGCCTTGTAAAAGAAATCTTAGCACAGTGGTCTGTCCTTGTAACTCCAGTGCAGACACAGACAGTTCCCAGGACATGGCTAGTAAGTCAATCTAGAACTGGTATCAGTCCAAGTGAGAAACCTATCTCAAAAGACAAAGTGGGAAGCCCTTGGAGAATGGTATACAAGCTTGATTGCTGGCTGCCACACTCATCTGCACGTACACAAATATGTACACACAAACACATCCATAGTTACCCTTTCAAATATAAATAGTTTTTTAATTTTAAAAAGATAACTTCCATAGCTGTTAATTGATTTCTGCTTGTTTCCTTGATGTTTTTACTTCTCACTCCCATTTCAGGCAGAGAATTAAGCCATCACTTCCATTTCTTAAGGCATAAGACCCATAAGGGTCATTTCTTAAGACAAGAAAGAAAAACTTGAAATTAAATACGTCTGATATTCATCGTAGAATTTTGTCCGTGAAAGAAATTACCACCATATGTTTGCATAGACTGGCCAACAAGTGAAGGTTCCAGAGGATAAGGGAGGAAAGAGAATCATAAATAAGCAGTCCTCTGAGAGGAAGCTGAGAGATCAGAATCACATCAAACAGAATGTTCCAGGCACATCAGACATTTGCCTCCTTAGAAATGTTAACAAGGAATGTTGCATTAGAAGTAAAACACAGTGTCCAAAATCATAAGTGTTAGGATGCCCTCTTAATGTTAGGTGAGCTTCTACCACCACAAGGACAATCTTGTACTTTCCCTAAAGGTCCTTTCTAATTACATGAAGCCCTGCCATCTAGGGTCTGTATTAAATCTAACTACTTAGAAAAGGACACATATGTTAATTAAATGCTGATCCAAGTGATGATAAGGCCAACAGCACAGCCAGAGTAATGGATAGATCAAACACAATTGGCATGTATTAGAATAAATCACATAGACAACAAAGCAATGTGCACATGCGATAACATACATAACGTGGAACAAAAGGTAAAAGAAGTAGTAGAAAAACAGAATCCATAGCAAACTGATATGCACCTATCCAAACAATTGCCCTAGTCAAACCTATAGAGTGGAGATATAATCATAATCCCTATGAGAAAGTCTTTGGAGTGGAAGGAATGTGAGGAAATAAGAACAAAAAATAGTGTACAGAATAGCAAGAGGTTATTTATCAAGGATATATGAGTACCACAGTCAGGTGGGGAGGAGCAGATTACTGTCCCCATGACTGGCCCATTTTATTGACATTTCTAGCACCATAGACAAGTGTAAAACCTGTTATAATGTACAAAATACGTGTCTTACTCTTTAAAAACCATGCTGGGTAGGTAGATCTACAACATCTTGAACTCATATGAGCATGGACAATGTATCATTGAGTTTTGTCATTCCTACCTGAGTTTTAACCTCAGCTACATCTAACACAGTTAATCAGGGAAGAAAAGTGATGGGCTCCAGAGAGCACCAGGACTTGACTTCTTAATTGTGACTTCATACTCCATACCCCAGTGTGACTGCTGAAGGCTCAATTGGGGTTTGGAAGGCAAAAGTTAAAAGTGTGGTATAGGTTAGAACCCATTCCACTGTCCATGGAAGAGCTCTATCACTGTGATCCATCAATATGGGGGACATTCTTCCAAAAAAACTTGCCTGACAACCAGTCTCAATTCCCAGATGAGAGTCCAGTTCTCAGGGCATGTGGGAGCCACAACTCCTTGGAAACCACAACTCCCAACTCCCATTGTTCTACCTTGAATGTAATCAAAATCTTAAGCCTTAGGAACAGTGCCCCGTGTGATTTCTGAGATGCAGTTCATTATATTAAATATATTTTTATTTTGTACTGTGATAAAATACAATAACCAAAGGCAGAAAGTAAATATTTTAGCTAACAGCTCCATGGATACAGATTGTATTACAGTAAGAAAAGCATGGCATGACAGCAGGAACTGCAAGCAGAGACAGCATATTTCATCCACACACAGGAAGCACAGAGTGGAAGAGTTTCCAGGAAGTGAAGCAAGGTTTTACACCCTTACACCCTTAAAGTTCATGCCCAGTGACATACTTCATTCTGTTTGGGTTAAATGTAATTTTATTACTAAGTGAATTATTAATAGTATTTGTAATTTTTTTACTATGGATTGAAAAGTTAGAAAGTCCACATATTGAATAAAAATTAAATGCAATGAAGATTTTTAAAGCAGGGGCAAACAATTATAAAGTTTAAAAAGCAAGCAAGCTTTTCTATTGTTGATTACAGCATTAAAACAATTAGTGGAGAGTCTATAGATTTAAATACAAGGTATTTTACAGCTTTAATGATATATTACTGACAAATCAAAGTTTTAAGTGCTTATGTCACACAATGAGGTGATCTCATATAGTATATGTTATTTAATGATTATCATAGTCATACTCTTTAATATACCTATACCTCACAAAGTTATTTTTTCTATTGTGAAAAATTTAAGAACTTCTCATTTAATATGCAAATATGTGGTTAATTATTGTTGACTATGGTTAATGATCTCTAGAAATCACTCCTAGATGAAGTTTTGTATCCTCTAATGCCACTTTCCTGTTCTTCACCCAGCAAGCCCTAAACAGGGTTCTTCCCCTCTGCATCTACAAGATCATCTTTGAGTTTCTACAAGTAAAATGTCTTTTTTTAATTTATTTATTTATTGAGGATTTCTGCCTCCTCCCCACCACCGCCTCCCATTTCCTTCCCCCTCCCCCGATTAAGTCCCTCTCCCTCATCAGCTTGAAGAGTCATCAGGGTTCCCTGACCTGTGGAAGTCCAAGGACCGCCCACCTCCATCCAGGTTTAGTAAGTTGAGCATCCAAACCGCCCAGGCCCCCCCAAAGCCAGCACGTGCAGTAGGATCAAAAACCCATTGCCATTGTTCTTGAGTTCTCTGTAGTCCTCATTGTCCGCTATGTTCAGCAAGTCCGGTTTTATCCCATGCTTTTTCAGAAGTAAAATGTCTTGTGCTTGGATTGTTTATTTAATATAATGTCTTCTAGGTTCATCCATACCTTCACAAATGAGAAGAGTTTCTTCTTTGTAAGGCTCTACTCTTACATGGAGAGGCGGATTGCTTGTCCCAGCTACCCAGCTAGCTTACCCCAGAAATAGCCACACAGAAACTTTATTCATTAAAATATGGTTTGGCTCATTAGCTCTAGTTTCTTATTGGCTAATTCTTACATTTTAATTTAGCCCATTTCTATTAATCTGTGTATCACCATGTCACTGTGGCTCAATGGCAATATTCTAACCAGTGTCTGTCTCAGGCAGAAGATCCATGGCTTCTCTCACTCTGCCCTTCTTCCCCACATTCAGTTCTGCCTACTCTGCCTACATAAGTTCTGCCCTATCAGGCCCAAAGAAGTTTCTTTATTTATTTAACCAATAAAAGCAAAACATGAACAGAAAAACCTCCGACACCATTTCCCCTTTTTTGTTTAAACAAAAAGGAAGATTTTAACTTTAACAAAGTATAAATACATATAACAAAACAGGTATCAAATAAGAAATACAGTTATAATACTTACATTTACTTTATCTTTTATCATAACTAAGAAAAACTATAACTATAACTACCTATCTATCCTTCAACTCCATCAAAGATTCCAGAAAGATATAATATTACCTAAGTAAATAGGAAGTACATTATAAACAACTTCCAAAACTTTAGAATTGACAGAGACATCTCATTTTTGGGATAGTCTCCCAAAGTTCTTCTGTTCCACTGGGGCATCCATCTTCAGCCTACAGACCCATAGTATCCAGCAGATTTTTCCATGAAGCAGGAAATTTCAAAGACAGTTTAGTAACTTTCTTCTGTATCCTGAAGAATGTCTTGCAGATTCCTTCATGACGCAGGGACCCCAAAGTATCATCTCACCTTTAGGCAAGTTCATCAGTCATCTCTCTGTGGGTACTGCATGTCCAGTGAACCTGTCCAGGAAAGAGCAGTTTCTTGCCCAAATGGCTATCAAACTCCATAAGGAGCCTCTTTGATGCCTATTTTCCTCTTGAATTAGTTGGTGCTGCCAGGAGCAGATATGTCTCATTGTCATGAAAAGCCCTAAGTTATTAAAACATTTTAAATGCCATATTTGGTAGTCTTTGAAAGATATAAAGAATGCCTATCTGAAAAAAATATATATATATACATATTTATGCACATCTAGAAAATCTAATATGATGACAAACTTGACTACTATAGATAGTTATCTATTAATCTACATTTCTTAATTATACACTACATTTTTAAATGAGATACACAATCACAATACCTTAATCAAAATCAGAAATATATATATATATATATATATATAATAAAATTGATCTTAAATTTGTACCAATAAGTCAAGATTTATACCAATGTAAATTTTTCATATATATATCATATCCCTCTTTAAATGTAAAAGAACATTTATAAACAATATTTGGGAATATGGGCATAGATTTATCCATACTGCTTCATGCTGAATGGGAACACTGTTAATCAGATCTTTCATGGTGTATCCTGTGTGCTAGGTTCATCTCAGTCAGAAAGTTGAGCAAAGTAATTTTTCGAGGGTATTCACGGCAACCTTTCAGGAAGCCTTGATCCATGAAACCATATTCGCATGGAGGAAATTCACAGGTTCTCATCTTCTGTGAAAACAAAAGAAGAACCTCTTTTCCCAAGCGACATGTCCTTAGACCCAGATTCTGAAGTCATGATACCTTTATAATATACATGCTAGTTTAGCTTAGCAGACAATAAAATGAAATGTTTCTCTGTACTTAGTTCCTTCACAGTCAAAAAATTTTAAAGAAAACACAATAATAAATATAATCCATACTCTCTGTAAATTTTCATTTTATGTCGCTTATTTTCCTTTACTCCTTTTAATCTATGAGTATTTGTACGGTTTTTCCTTTTTTAAGCATTAACTTTATTTTATGATTCTCTATACGCTTTTTTCTTTTTTTTCTCAAGGCTACATACATTTATCCAACACTGTGACCCACATTTTAGGTCTTTTATGTCTGGGTCTGTTCTTATTGCATTGTCTATAATTCTTTACTGTCTAGAAGAGCTCTGTCTTAGGTTTCAAGTGGAGATAGTTGGCCACTTATTTAAGTTACATGGAGAGGTGGATGTTTGTCCCAGCTGCCAAGCTAGCTTACACCTGAAATAACCACACAAAAACTGTATTAATTAAAACACTGCTTGGCCCATTAGCTCTAGTTTCTTATTGGCTAATTCTTACATCTTAACTTAACCCATTTCTATTCATCTGTGCATCACTATGTGACTGTGGCTTACTGGCAAGATTCTAACCAGCTTCAGTCTCAGGCAGAAGATCCATGGCTTCTCTCACCCTGCCCTTCTTCTCAGCATTCAGTTCTCTCTTCTCCTCCTACATAAGTTCTGCCTCATCAGGCCCAAAGCAGTTTCCTTACTCATTTAATCAATAAAAGCAACACATGAATAGAAGAACCTCCTACACCACTTCTACTATCCCATGTTAATCTCTCTTATGTTGTTCTGATATATTAACTATTATTAATAATAATGATAGTGTAATGAACACAGGAGTGCAGTATACTGATTTAATATGTATAATACTAAGCATAATAAAATAATATCCTTTGCTATCATCCTCTCCAGCATGAGTTGTCACTTGTGTTTTTGTTTTAGCCATTCTGACATATGTAAGATAGAATCTTAGTCATTTTGATTTGCATTTCCCTGATGGCTAAGGATATCAAACATCTCCTTAAATACTTCTCTGCCATTTGAGATTTATCTGTTGAGAATTCTGTTTATATCTGTATTCTATTATTTAATTGTTTATTTTGAGTACTCCAGGGTAACTTTCATTTAATTATTTTATAGAACTTGGGGTGATACCAAGGTCTCATATATGATTGGAAAGTGCTCTACCTTTGGAATGTACTCTCTCTCCCTCAAAGGCATTTTTTCATACTTTTAAATTGGATTATTTGGTTTGTGGAGATCTAATTTCTTGAGATCTTTACATATTTTAAAAATCAGCCCTTTGACAGATACGAGCTTGGTGAGGAAATTTTTCCTATTCTGCAGGATACTCTTTTATCCTATTGATGATATCCTTTGTTTTACAGAAACTTTTCAATTTCATGAGGTCCCATTTATTAATTGTTGATCTTAGTGCCTGTGTTGTTAGTGTTATGTTCAATAAATTGTTTCCTGTACTAGTGCATTTGAGATTATTTCTCATTTTCTTTTCCATCAGATTCAGTGTATCTGGATTTACACTGAAGTCTTTGATCGATCTATATCTATCTACTTGGTCTTGAGTTTTGTGCAGGTTGATAAATATGGACATATTTACATTCTTCTAGATGTCAACATCTAATTAGACCAGTACCAATTATTGAAGATGTTTTCCTTTTTTCATTGTATAATTTTAGACACTTTGTTAAAAATCAGGTGTCCATAGGTGTTTAGATTTACATCTCAGTCCTCAATTTGATTCTATGGGTCCACCTATCTGTTTTTACGTCAACACCATACAGGTTTTAGTATTATAGTTCTGTAGTAGAGTTTAGAATCAGGGATGGTGATACCTCGAGAAGTTTTTTTATTGTTGTACATTATTGTTTTACCTATCCTGGGTTTTTTGTTTTCCATAAGAAGTTGTGATTATTCTTTTAAGGTCTGTAATGGGTTGTGTTGGGATTTTAATGAGGATTGCATTGAATCTATAGTTTGCTTTAGGTAGAATGGCCATTATTACTATGTTAATCCTACCGATCCTTGAGCATGGGAGAGATCCTCCCATTTTCTGATATCTTCTTCAATATCTTTCTTCAAAAACATGAATTTCTTGTCATACAGGTCTTTCACTTACTTGGATACAGTTACCCCAAGATATTTTTTTGATTATTATTTGATGCTACTCTAAAGGGTGTTGATTTCTGATATTTTTCTCAGCCTGTTTATCATTTGTATATATGGGTCAGTTTTGTAGAAATTTCCATGCAATACTAATGAGAAGGTATATTCCTTTGTGTTTGTGTGAAATATTTTGTAGGTATCTGTTGGGTTCATTTGAGTCATAATGTCTGGTAGTGCCATTATTTCCTCTGTTTAGTTTCTGCCTGAATGATGTGTCCATTGGTGCGAGTGGGGTGTCAAAGTCTTCTACTATTATTTTGTGGGTTTCTACATGTGATTAAAGGTTTTGCAATATTTCTTTTACAAATATGGGTGCCATTATATTTGGTGTGTAGATGTTCCAAATTGACACATCATCTTGAATTTTCCTTTGGTGAATACAAAATACCTTTTTCATCTCTTATGATTAATTTTGGTTAGCAGTCTATTTTGTTAGATAAGAGGATAGCTAATAGTTTACTAATAACTAGTTTGCTTTTTAGGTCCATTAGATTGGAAATCTTTCTCCAACCCTTGACTCTGACATAATGTCTATCTTTGATGTTGAGGTGTGTTTCTTGTATACAGCAGAACAATGGATTCTGTGTTTATATCTATTTGATTAGACTGTGTCTTTTTATTAAGGAATTGAGTCCATTGATATTGAGGGATATTAATAACCAGTGATTGCTAATTCTTGTTATTTTGTTGTTTGTGTTGGTAGTTTGTGTGTATGTGTGTGTATGTTTTCCTTCTTTTGGTTTTGGTGGTATGAGATTATCTATTGCCTGTGTTTGTGTGTGTGTTGTTCTAGTATCATCATTACAAATGGATTTGTAGGTAAATATAACTTGAACTTGACTTTGTCATGAAACATCTTGCTTTCTACATCTGTGATGATTGACAGTTTTTCTGGGTATAGTAGTCTGGGCTGACATCCATGGTCTCTGTGGTCTCTTAGAGTCTGCAAAACCTAAGTCCAAATACTTCTGAATTGTAGGGACTGCAGTGAGAAGTTAGATGTGATTTTTATAGGTCTGATTTATTGTATTTATTGGTCTCCTGCTACTTGGCCTTTTCCCTTGCTATTTTAATTTTTTTGTTGTTCTGTATGTTTAGTGTTATGATTATTATGTGGCAAGGGGATTTTCTTTTCTCATCCAGTCTACTTGGTATTCTCTAAGCTTCTTGTACCTTTATAGTCATGTCCTTCTTGGGAATTTTCATGGGAAAATTGTCTTCTATGTTTTTATTAAGTTTACTCTCTGGGTTTTGTGCTGGATTTCTTTTCATATTTCCAGCTTTATTATTTTTATGTTTGATTTCTTCATAGTGTCACAAATATCCTTGATGTTTTATGTTAGATATTTATTAGATTTAACATTTTCTTTGACTGATGAACCTATTTCCTCTATTGTGTCTTCAATTCTTGAGGTTCTCCTTTCTAGCTCTTGTATTCTGTTGCTGATACTTGTATCTGCCATTCCTGTTGGCTTACCCAGATTTTACATTTCCAGGATTCCCTCTGTGAGGTTTTTTTTATTACCTCTGTTTCCATTTTAAGATTTGAGCAGTTTCCTTTACCTGTTTGCTTGTTTTTTTCTTGTCTTTAAGGGTTTGTTGATTTCTTCCATTTTTGTTTGCCTTTTTCTTAATTTCTTTTTTAATTCATTTATTATATTATTACTTAAAAAATTACCAATCAAATTTCTCCCTCCTCTCCTTCTACCACTCTTCTCCCTCCCTCCACAGACCCTCCCATTCTACCCCATCCAATCCTAAGAGAGGGCCATGAACCCCACCCTGTGGAAAGTTCAAGGTCCTCCCTACTACTTCTAGGTTGAGCAAGTTTTACATCCAAAGAGAATAGGATGCCAAAAATACAGTACATGCAGTAGAGACAAATCCCAGTGTAACTATCAGTGGCCCCTCAGTCTGCCCCAACTCTCAACCTCCTTCAAAGGGGCTTGGCTGTTCCTATGCTCATTCACTCCCTGTCTAGTTGGAGTTAATGAGCTACCATTAGCTCAAATTGTCTCAGTGGATGAACCCCTCATGGTCTTGAATTAGTTGCTCATACTCTCACTCCTTTCACTCTTCAACTGGATATTGGGAGCTCAGTCTATTGCTCCCATGTGGATCATTGCCTCTGTTCCCATCTGTTGTTGGACATAAGTTCTATGGTGATATTTAAGATTATCATCAGTCTGACTACAGGGTAAGGCCAGTTCAAACACTCTCTCCTTTATTGCTTAGGGTCTTAGCTGGGGTCATCCCTGTCAGTTTTTTGGCATTTTTCTAGAGCTGGGAATCTTGCTAACTTTATAATGGCTTCCTCAATCAAGATATCTCTTTTCTTGCCCTCATATCTGTCCTTCCTCTATCTTGACTATCCCATTCTTTCAAGTTCTCCTCAATCCCTCCTTCTCCCCTTCTTTCTACCCCCATTGCCCTCTGCTCTCAAATTTTTGTCGGTTTCTAATTTTCAGGTGGATCTATGTATGTTTTTCTTTGGGTCTACTTTATTACTTAGTTTCTCTAGGATCATGAACTATAGGCTCAATGCCCTTTGTTTATGGCTAGAATCTACTGAGTGAGTACATACCATATTCATTTTTTGGAGTATGGGTTACCTCACTCAGGTTAGTGTTTTCTAATTCTATTTCCTTAATTTCTTTAAGGGTTTATTTTTCATATCCTCTTTAAGTACCTCTATCATCTTCATAAAGTCATTTATAAGACCACTTTCTTGTTCTTTAGCTGTCATGGATTGTTCAGGTCTTGATGTTGTAGGAAAGCTGGGTTCTGGTGATGCCATATTACCTTTTCTTTTATTGATTGTACTTTTATACTGGTGCTTAGTCTTCTGGACTTGGGATGATTATAGCTTTAGATGTTGATTTCTGCATTTCTCTTTGTTAAATGAATGCTTTGTTCCTTGGTTTCTCTTTTCTCTCTGGTCTTCTGGTCTAAATGGCCAAGGGTTCTGGTGACTAAGTGTGTCTTCAGGTCCAATAGGATGTTCCCTCTGGAGTTTGGGGGATATGGGTCCCTAGATCAAGTATGGCCAAGGATTCTGGTCACTAAGTATGTCTTCAGGTCCAATAGGGTATCCCCTCTGGAGTTTGGGGGATATGGGTCCCCAGATCCAGTATGGCTTCTGGAAAAGTCAGTCTTTTTTCAAAGTTGTAGACCAGGATATGAATCCAGGGAAAGTGGCACAATCTGGGGTCTTTAGATATTGTCTGGCCTCTGGGGTCCCTAGGACCAGCCTGGTCTCTAGTACTGCTGCTGGGACTGAGGTGCCTAGATCCAGCCTGTGTTCCAATAATGTTGAAGTCTGCTTTTAAAGTTGTAGGCACAGATATGGAGCCAAGGAAGGAAGTGGATTCTGGGGTTCCTAGTTCCTATCTGGCATCTGGTAAAGTCAAAGACTTTTTTAAAAGTAGTAGAATGGGATATGGAGCCCAGTGTTGGAGGTGCAGTCTAGAGTTGTTGGGCAGGCTTAAATGGGTTGTGTGGGCAGTGGCTTACTTGAAGTTCCTAAGATCAGATGGTTTCCTGCAAGGTTCCTTGCACAGTGTACCCAAGTATGAGCCAAGGAGAAGGAGTGCAGCAGATTTGTTTTCAATGGAACACCAAAAGTAATGTCATGAAGTAAATGCAGAACTAAACATGAAGTAAGGTCACAACAAATTAGAAACCACTTGCACCAAAGAACATAACCAATAGAATAAAGAGACAATCACTGGGACAAGATTAAGGACTTCCTAATCATAAATTTGACAATATTTAAAATTTTTGCACTTTAAAAATAGGGCAAATGCTAACACTCAGTCAGTTTTCTTCAGTGGACTGACATTGGGTATATCAACTATATGCCAAAGTAAGCTTCATGCCCAGGGGTCCACACAAAACAAATCCTTTTTTTTTTTTTTTGTTTTGTGTCTTACTGGTTTTTGTTGTTTTTCACTGTAAGAAAGAACGTGAAATTGGGTGAGTAAAGAGTTGACTATCTGGAGGAGTTTCAGGGAGGAAAAATTTTGATGAAACTATATTTTATGAAAAATTTCACATAGTAATAAAGAACCAAAAAAGTAAGATAAATGAAGGTAGAAGATAATCGGGCTAGAATAATATTTGAAACAATCATGAGAAGCTATATTCTGGCTTCTTCCCTGTCCTCTTATAGAAAGTACTGTGACAAAGCAAAGAGAGGAGACATAAGTGGGGGCTGACAGAACTGGTAGTAACCCCCACCTGCATGGGAAATCTGCAGGTCTCACATCATGCTACCAATATGGTATCTGGTACCATACCTACTTCAGTATCAGTTTGACTCCAGAGTCTATTGCCAGGGCTGATGTAGACTAAGTCTTTGTCTGCACTCTAACAATGAGAGCTTCCTGTCACAAGCCCCATCTTGGTCACTTTGGGTGACCTGATATTTCATGGGTTCTATCTATCTGCTACCCACAATCTCAACTCTCTGCTACCTACTAGAGAAACCTATCATCAGAGCCAAAACATGAGATTAGTTATAGCTTGCTGACTGCAACAATTAGTGGAAAATCTCAAATACATATATATATATATATATATATATATATATATAAATTCAAAGTAGTTTTCCAGCTTTATTGGTATATATTTGACAAATGAAAGTTATAATTCTTATGTCATATAATGAGATGGTATCATTTGCATATATAATATACATAATAATATATAATGACACAGTTTATAAGGATTGCCAGAGACACAATAATTAACATTCCAACATCTCATAAAGTTACTCTGTCAATGGGGAGAGCATTGGTCATCACTGGCCTGAGCTGAACACTCATTCTCTGTCTGCCATGGAGGTAGAAGCTGGGGTGTGAAGATGTGACTAGGGAAAGCCAGAGTAGAGACCATATTCCTTAGAGGGAACAGAGTCTGCAGTTCTTTACCAGGGAGGCCTCTAGCTGTTTCTTAGGAATACCTTAGAAGTGAGTGCTGGAACACAAGCATAGACACTTCCTGGTGAGGGCTAAATGAAGCAACTCTTCAGGAAAACACTAACGGGAAGAACCCCAATGGAACATTTGGGTCTGAAACATAAATTTCATATCCTCTGCTTCTGGGAATTCCAGGCAGAGTGGGTTTGGGAGAAATTGTCAAAATCAGTCAAGGAACATTGAGCCTTGGAACTGACTACAGAGCTCACCAAGACCAATTGCAATGATAACTGCCCCAGCTTATAGACGGCTCACTTTAGTGAATCCTGACTCCCAGGCAGAATTAATGTCTTGATGTGGCTGTGGCCAGGTGTATCCATTTGGCTGTCCATGCAGAAGAGTTGCAGGTGAGAAGGACATTGAAATTTCTTTTCACCTGTCCACACAAAGCCATGATAAGAAGCTTTGGGCCTACTTATTCCCTTTTCAAACCCAAGTGATCAACTGTGCCTTGTCCTGTGTTTCCCTCCCCTTTCTTCACCCCCCTCCACCCTCCTCTCTTCTACTTTCTCTTCCACCTACACTAAACAGTCATGAATTATTCTAATGAACACTACTACATTTTCATTTACAAAGGAAAGTGACATTACATAGACTCAATTGCTCCCCCATTGCCATCTCTGCGAGTTTCTATCAATGGAGGAATTTGGTGATAATTTGGAAAAGTGACATTAGATCAGGGAAGAAATAGTACATGGGAAGTTTTCATAAACAAGTCAAAGTCTCATCATAATTTTCTCATCAAATCACATTTACTCATGTTCACCATCAGCAGGAGGACTGAGAATGTAACTATTATTCAGGATCACAGAGGGTTTCTACACAGGGAAGTTGAGCTAAATCACTGCTGTGCAGAAAACCCAAATGACATATTAATGAACATAATCTAGCCTGCATCTCACTGAGCTAGTCATCATCTGGCTGTGCATCTAGACATTTACCATCCGCAGCCTCTGACATACATTATCTCAGAGTTTGTAGTACCACCCTTCAGAAAGAGGAGGGGGGTCTGCTGATCTTACCTGGGCACAGCCTTAGAGACTTCCTGGCCTAGCTTTTTTTTGACACTACTACTACTTAATGCCACACACGGGAATATATATATATATATATATATATATATATATATATATATATATATGTATGTATGTATTTTTCCATGGTTCTGAAAGCTGTAAAGTTGAAAATTGGCATCTGGTGATCATATTCTTAGTTCATCACTCCATGGAGGAAGGTAGAAAGGCAAAGAGCCAAGCAAGGAAGAGTGAAATCCTCTTAACTCTCTCTGTCATTGCACTCACTGTCATGGTGGTGTCTGTTCCCTTCACCTCTGTTGACATGACCACATCTCCTATGGCTATACAGAGCACAAGATCCCAGTGCATTTGGTGTCTATGGAGATTTTCTTTACAGTTCACAGATGGTGCCTTCTCCCTGTATCCTCACATTCTGAGAAAGGTTGTTTACTCTTTAAGGACAGTAACTGTATCCATAGGAGTTCTGCTTTCATGACCCAATCACCTTCAAAGCCCCATCTCTTACTAATACAATCACACTGGGGGCTAAAGTTTCAACATAGAAATTTTAGTATAGCATAAGTTTCCAAACCATAGGGTTTGGGCCCTGCAACCCCACAAAAATTCATGTTCTTCATTCTTGCAGAATATATTCATTCTATCTTATGTCTAAATGTCTAAACTTATTCCAGGACCAAAGCAATTTAGAGACCAAAGAATCATATAGATTGAATTTTATGAAAGTGGGAAACAAGGATCAGATTCTTTCCAAAGCAAGTTGCTCTCCATTTGCAACCCTATGCAATCTAACACATGATTTTCTTCAAAAATACAGTGATGGCCTAAGCATGGGATGTACATTCCCACTCCAAAGTGAGCAGCAGGAAAAAATAAAAAAGGTATATGTACCAAGCAAGCTCTGAAGATAAAACTTCAGTGTTATGCTTTCCACATCTACTGGAGCAGGAATCTTTCCTTTTAGCACACAAGGGCAGTGGCTTTGTCTTTCTACTCAAAAAGTACTGTGCCAACAGTTACTCTGCTCCTGAGTTTCTCTCCCATGGCATTTCTCTATGGTGGCCTCACCTCCACAATAGCTAGTTCATTCAACACCTTATTCAGGGGGCTGTAACCACCAGCTCACGACTCACTGGGTGTGAGTGGACAGCCTTACCATCACAGCTTCAATGGGTACTGACCTAAGATGGGATTCTTACTTTCTATCCTTGTGATGGTTTATAAATTGACTCAAGGTAATTCCTCATTGTCCTGTACAAAAGGTTTTTACTTTTCATTTTCCTGACTGACTAATTTGCTCTCTGTCTGGATGAATATCATTTAACTTCCATTACAGACTCTCAAGAGTATAAGAGCACCTCAAGGGTGAGAACAGAAGCCTGGGACTAAGACACTGGTGTCTGTGTGGGAGCTTTTAGAATTAGGAAGGTGGCATTTTTCATATCCACATAAGGAGAAAGCATCTTCTCTGGAAAGATGAATCAGATGGGCTCAGAGCTATAAATATGGCCCTTGAGTTTTCCTACTGCTCCTAAGGGTCTCTTTGTTCTGGTGACATCAGAAATACATTTCAGCCTGGTATTTTTCATGGGATTTACAAGCTAAGGTGATACTAAAAAAAAACAAATCTATTCATTCATTTATTTATATTTATTTATAGTCAGAAAAAAAGATGTATTAATTGTACTGTATCAATTGTGCTGTCCAAGAAGCTGTGTCACACAGTTGGATGAGAGAAGCTATTGGATTTAGTTCTCTATTACCCAGGGCCATTCTCTATTAGCGAGATCTCTTTTTCGTTAGCCTCATGTGGATGTTAAAAGGATTTTAACTAGGAAAATCTACTTTAATTTATCTTGCCTTTACTTTCTCTTTCACAGTTGTAGGAGAGCATGCCGACATGACCTGGTGGTCAGCCTACCTGGTACACTATGCTTCTAAGTAAGAAACGTGACACACCATGCTCCTGAGTATTCCTGGAATCAGAACACTGAATTCCAAAGTGGAATGGGTAGCTAGTAGCTGATCTGCTGATAAATCTGCACTCTCAATGCCTTCTTTGATGTGCTTCTTCTGAATTGAGACCCTGGTGGTATGAGCAGCTGCTGTTCAACCTGAGGGAATGGGCTAATCAACCTCAGTTGGTAGGCTCCCATTATGCAAGTAGTTGCTTACATGCCATAAAGCAGACACTGTTCTCTGAAAGTATCTACAGAGTCATTCATCTCCCCCACCCTTTACTGTAGGCATTGCAGTCTACTTGGAGGCCATCAGGACACCCCAGTAAGGACTGCACAGCACCCAGCCATGCATGGATGCTTCCATGGCTGTCTGTGGAAGAGACTCCTTGCTTTGGGGGGAATTCTCTTTGTGGAGAGTCAGAATCTGCTGTGTATTGGGGTTACCATGGTTGGAATAAGACTTCCAAAGTATTGGAAATTTTATCCCCAGTACAACCATGTGGAGGAGTGATGTGCAAATGGTGGTTATGCCAGCAGGGGTAGAGTGAATGGATTAGACTCTTACCATGACTGTGTGTGATCCACTGGAAGTGAAGCCCTTTACTGTATTTACCCTTCTATTTCAGCCGAGGAGACACAAAATTAGTAGACCTCACCTGATAGCAGCTTTTTACTTCCTTGATTTGAGATTCCCCTCTGTATGCTGTGAATGTTCTTTGTTACCATTGGTTAATAAAGAAGCTGCTTTGGGCCTCTGGCAGGGCAGAACAGAGCAAGATGGGAATTCTAAGCAGAGAAAGAGGAGAAAAGAAGGTGGAGTCAAAGAGATGCCATGTAGCTGCTGAAGGAGTAGCATGCTGGCACGGGTAACCGGTAATCCACAGCCTTGTGGCGATACACAGATTAATAGAAATGGCTTAATTCAAGATGTAAGAGCTAGCTAGAAATAAGCTAGAGTCATTCGCCAGACCATAATGTAATTAATATAGTTTCTGTGTGATTATTTCAGGTCTGGGCTGCCAGGAAACCAATGAGCAACCTCTGTCTACACTTCCTAGCTTCAAGAATGCCAAGAAAATGAATTTCTGTTCTTTCTAACTTCCTTAGTATGTGAATGTTACAGAGTTACAACATAGACTGAGACAGGAAGCGTATAGGGTCTGTGCCTAGCTCTCACACACACAGAAGTTCCCACTACTAAGAAATAAGAGTTTGGCTGGTCAGTGGTGGCACACACCTTTAATCCCAGCACTTGGAAGGCAGAGGCAGGCAGTGAGCAGCTTGGAAAGATTGTGTGTCAGCCTGGAGCAGAGATGGACAGCATGACTTGGACTGGATAACAGGGCCAGGCCACTGGGTAGATATGGATTGCTGTTTTCTTTGATACATCCTTCCCCAGGGGTGATAAGGGGCTTGAAAAGGGAGCTTAATGGTAAGTTAGCATTTTCTTCTGTAACATGACCTTGAAGATGGGACTTAAGCCCTGAGAAGTTCTTATCAAAAGTGGTGAATGAAAGCCACTGTCTGTGGCTAAGTATCATCCCTGCTGTGTCCTCACAGTAAAATATTGAGGCAAGGACAGGCAAAGAGTGATTGATGGTGATTTAAAATGACCAACAAGACTTATTGTAAACACCAACTAATTCTTGAAGTATCTCCCTCCCTATTGGTACTGGAGGACTAAAGAACCCACAGCCCAATAACCTATTGGAGGAAACACAATGCTTTGGGGGCATTTTGATAGAAATCAAACATGGCCAGAGCTGGAAACTTTCCCCCGACAGAATGGTATTTTTCATGCTGAAAGCTATTACACAGGCTGCTGGTGGAGAATTGTCATCAATGATCTTGCCCAGTGAGGGGGCTCCTTGTGGGTTATGCTACCAGCATGTCAGGCAAGATTTACAGCTTTTACAGACAGTGGTCAAGTTCTTTGAAGGTTCACTGCTATTCACTCCTGGCAACTGGGAATTGGTCTTCAGATCTAGCAGCTCAAGAGAAAATGAAAAACAGCAATGAAACAAAAGCTGTTAGCCAGGTTTTACCATCGGTATCAACTATTATATCAAAAGAGCAACCTGTGTACCACTGCATGGATGGGAGCACACTGTTGGTCCTGTTGGGTCCCTGCTTAGGTGTCAAGAGTTATGCCAAGAAATCTCTGTTCACTCCAGATAGAACAATGTAGATCAACTAAAAGACTTTCTCAACGTCTGTCTTGGTGAACTAATTAATTCATTGTGGTTAATTACAAAATCATGGATAACCTAAAGTACATCCAGGCCATCTTGTCTCTGTTCTACTGAAGAGACCCTTTTTCTAGTCAGCCCTCCATATTTTTATAGACATACAATGAAAAATATTTTCGTAATACAGCCTAGCAATCTTTTAACACATATGATCATATAGATTGATCACAGAGCAAAACCTATGAAGTTAAAGAAGCCAGTTGATAATAGTCCACAACACAGTCCTGCCTATAGGAATGTATGGACACATGATAATAGTTAGTAATTGGGCTCAAAATGGAAGGAGCCTCTGAGAAAAATGATAAAGGCTTTTTTACAGTTATGATATGATTGCATATTAGTAGATGTAATAACATGTTAAGGACAGCCCTGGTTTAGTATTAGAAATCTACTTAGGGCAAGGCACACCTGTAAAATCAGTTCAGACAATCTCCAAACAGTGTGGTTTTAGGGGATGAAGAACGTCTAGGGTAAAGGCAGCATGTCCCATCTTCATTGGAGCTCTGTGAAAATTCAGCAAACCATGGACTTCTTTGTATGAATTTACTACTCAACACAACTATTATTAATGTATTGAAAACATGAAAATTACATTGATATTTTAATATTTTCATTTTACAGAGCTCTGGCGAGAATGTCCTTAACTATTTGTTAACTGTCAGAATGGGTTGTTAGAAAGACTGGTCATTTTGGGAATCTCTCCATACACCAAAGATATTTGAATAATTGGCTTGGTGTCAGGTAGCCAGAACTGAGGACCCTGCCACTTCCTGGAGAAGACCATATGCCTGGAAGAGATGGGCTACTCAGGTATGAACCCTGGTAGACACACAGTACCTGTGGCTGTAGCCAACATAGAAGATGCTTTCTGCTAGTATTGTAATAGGAGCGGCTGGGCTGCGTCCCCAGCACCCCAGCCACCTGGCTATCTTATGCCCCGAAATAACAACACATAAATTGTATTTATTTAAACACTGCTTGGCCCATTATATCTATCCTCTTCTCGGCTAACTCTTGCACGTGGACTAGCCCATTTCTAATAATCTGTGTAGCATCAGTCTTACCGGGAAAGATTCTAGCCTACGTCCATCCTGGGTCAGAGCTTCATCGCGTGCGCCTCAGAGAGCAGAGCTCTCGCGTCCGCCCGGGAGAGGGGAGCATGGCATCTCTCTGAGCTCACTTCCTCTTCCTCTCAGCATTCTGTTCTGTTTACTCCTCCCACCTATGTTTTAACCTATCAGGGCCAAGCTGTTTCTTTATTGCTTAACCAATGAAATCAACAGATTGATATATGACACTCCCCCATCATGCTACCACTTGATGCTTTATGGAAAATCTCCACTAGTAAAATATTGAGGGTAGTGTGAGGTGAAGGGTCTCAAATTCAGCAGTGTTCTGGACAATGCTACCATGTCCCCACTGGCATTCCCATCACTCTGGTCTGAGTGACAGAGCAGAGGAACTTCCTTAAGGTCAAACCCTGGCACATATTGTAATATGGCATGGAGGAGCAGGTGAATGACACCCAGTGTTCAGGCTCTGAAACCCTACATTCCTTAAGAACAGTGATGCCGAGAGACATGAACAGTTCAGCTACAGTCTACCTAAGTTAGCAGTAGTCTCTTCTTTCATTAGAAAGCCTTCTATAGCTGATGAACTGACACTTCTGGTAGGGTCTCATGGATGCTCATGATTTAACCTGTATGACAAATTAGTCACAGTCTGAGACCACTGACAGGATAGAGGGCCATTGAAGAATGGTCCCTTATCAGTGACCCTCTGCTGTTCTGGAACCATGTTCCTTTGTGGAACTCTGTATGCCAGGAAAGTTGGCATACCAGTTCCTGACTGTCTTTCCCTATGTGACTCCTGCCATGCAGCTATAGCTGGGTATCAATTTTTCCCACATGAAACCTAGATGTGGTCTTTGATACCCAGACTACTTTCATCATTGCCTTGGCTACAGTCTCTTTGATCTGGATCTCCCCTCTTGCTCTGCCTAGTCTGGTGGCTTCTACTTTATGCTCTTTCTGTAGGAGAATTATTCATAGGTATTGGTGAATGAGTATGGTTGTTTGGATGAGAATGTCCCCCAGAGACTAGTATGTTTGAATACTTGCTCTCTCATTGGCAGAACTGTTTGGAAAGGATTAAGAAGTATAGCCTTATTAGAACATGTATGTCACTGGGGGTTTTGAAACCTTGGGGTTTCAAAAGCCTGAGCAATTCCCAGTTAGCTCTCCATCCCTTGTTTATGGAACCACATTTAAGCTGTCAGCTACCGTTCTCATGCCATGCCCTTCTGTTCCCATGAGCTTCACAATGATGGTTATAGACTCTGAAACTGTAAGCCATCAATACATTTTTGTGTAAGCTGACTTGGTCATTGTGTCTCTTAATAATAAATTTTAAAAAAAAACGTAATCAAGACCGTAAGGATCTTACAAAGAATTAGTCTGGTAACAGAGATTTCCCAGAAGCCCTTGAGTACCATTCCCACATTTCCATACCTTAGAACTATGATCCTATTGGAATTACATGTTTTCCTTCATACTTCCTCAAGAACAATGAAGAAACGAAAAGTATGCCAGTCCCAGAAACCTAACTATAGGATAAACACCCAACTTTCCTGTGTTTGACACATGGGGTGATGCACCAATGAAAATAAAGTACAAGAAGTCTTTGGGGGAATCACAGTGAGCGCCCTGTAACAAACAAACCCACACTCTGTAATGTATGCTGCTGGCTCATTAACAAAAGTCAAATGCACTGAAAGCATTAAAATTAAGACATTAGGTCCAATTATCCCGTCAACAGCAGTTGGGGAAGTTGTGAAGGGCTTATTTATTCATTAGCTTGGAGAGAAATTCAGTTGCTCCTTAATTATGTACTAGTGTGTGTGTGTGTGTGTGTGTGTGTGTGTGTGTGTGTGTGTGTAATTTCCCTTCATCCTCTTCCAGTGTATTATAAAAAAAAACCACAGGAAGTTTCATTTCTCCATATAACAGCAGCCTGAGTTGGTGAGGCCAGACAAAAGGCCCAGGAAGGCCCCTTTTTCTGTACACTCTGTCCTTAGACCCCAGTCAGGCTCATGGAACTGTGGTGACTGTCAGTTAAAAATAGTGGCATAGCTATTAGATAGTGATATGTGCATAGGTCCTCTCTATGAACAAGGAAGCTGATACCTCTAGACAGTCTAGTGCACTTCTACCCACCCACGAGCATCACGGCCAGCCCTACAGCTTTGTGGCCAACTGTGTCTCAGGAAAGCATTCTTCCTCTGTACGGTTTGATATATCCCCATCCATAGCTCTTATGAATTTCAGGGATGCCTATGAGATGCTTAAATTAGAATCTTCTTGCCAAATCCCCTTGATGTGGTGCTGAGAAAATTCATGAAATCCTGGCTATGGCCATATAGCACCTGGGCTCCCATGGTGGTCAAAGCTTTCCCACCTTGAAGGTGAGGCTATGATGAAGTGCTCTTTTCTGGGTTCTTCTGCCATTACCCTATCCTGTTTTTCTGTTTTTTTTTTCATTACTCTTCTATTCCCCTCTCTTCTTCTTGGGTTTCTCTGCTAGCCAGGAAGCACCATTATCTCTAAATGACCAAAGTACCTTTGCGTGCAGCGGAAACATCATTCATGCTCAATTTAAACACTGCCCCACAGACATATAGCAGTATGGCCACCCCCATGGTACTGAAGATTGTAGGAAGCTGTGAAAGGAACCTGAGCCTAGCATATCTGGGTTCTGGCTCTGTGATTCCTCTCTCTGAGCATCAGTTCTGTTTCTGTAAAATGGGTCTCATCACATCAGCTGCAGAGTTCCTCAGATTCATTAGGAAGTTCAAATGAGTCCATGCCACAAAAGCACCTCTCTGTCAACTTTTCTTCAGATATTGGAATAGAAGGGTATGCAGTCAGTGTATGCCTACTAGCAACCATTTCTTTAGGCACAGTAGCCTGTCCTTCACAGAAAAGTCAAGTGACTTTCCATAAACTCTCTTAGCATATTTTGTTTCCTGCTTGCTGATAGGCACAGTGAAAATGACCTTTGTGTTCACACTTATCCCTGCTCCAAGGCTCACATGGCATAAGAAAAGAAGGAATGAATCTGAGGCCTCTGGTATTCAAGGTTGGACCTAAGACACCCTCCAGCCCTTACCAGCATCCTCGAGACACAGTGTTACTGAAAGGAAAAGGGAAGAATCAGGCAGGCCAAATTCATAGTTTCAAAAATTTATAACTGTTCATCTGTTTAAGGCACCTAGACTAGGAGTATTTGAGAAGTTTGACCCCAGGACAGAAGATGCTCCTGAACAGAAGGACAGCTACCTTTGTATTCCATATTTGTGACCCAAACTTATGGATGTGCATGAACTACAGTTTCCAGACGCAGGCAGACAGACAGACAGTCAGACATGAACACACACACACACACACACACACACACACACACACACACACGAGATTCTACAAGGATGGTTAATTCATTTCATGACTGTAGGGTGTTGAAATGTTAAAAGGCAGAAAAAATTTAACTTGAACTACATTTTGTCACCTTGATAATTGATTCATTCCCAACCTTTCTGTCTATACTAACACCCCTCAGATTGTCAGGTGATAACCTTCTAGACTGTAGACTATATTAGCTTTACAGGCCACTAGCTTCCATCAACCCCAATGCTAAGACTATCAATCTTTGGAAACCTATAACAGTTATTCCTCTGCTTTCCTTGAGCTCGACTGCATGAATTTCCCATCAATGTAATTGAAAAAAATGCCTTGATGTATGTCTTTATTTTGCTTGGTAACTATAAAAACCTCACAAAACTACTTCAATGTTAGGATGTCTTTTCTGGGGCAATCTGAATTAATGTTCTTTGTGGTCACTCATATCTGACTCAGAGATAAACTCTTCCTTATTTTCTTTTATGTGATAGCTGTGTTTTGAGTAGACAGGAAAAAAGAGATTATAGGAGGCTCCTGTGCCCACCCCCTGAGGACTGGGGAGAAGATACCAAAGCTTCAACATAAACTATGGATTCCCCTTTCCTCCCAACATAAAGCCCCTGGAGAGTGAGTTCATGTGTTCCTCAGGTAGGAACATATGAAAATCTCCCTTTCTCTTTCCCCACTTGTCAGGTATGCTCCACTGAAGACATGGTGGGTAGGGTGCTTTCCCTAAGCAACTAGCTAGCATGTGTGCAGTCACAGAAAGAGTCCATCTGGAAAGAGGGGGTTTTATGGGGGTGGAAGGGAGTGAAAAATGTATGGGAGTGGATACAGTGAAAGAGCAGTGTAGTCAAGAACAGAGCTGTCAAAATTAAAATAATTTTAAATGTTCTGAAATATATATTATTTCAGCCTATTTAGCATACTTTCAGCTAGTAGGTCTGTATTGTTTGAGTGCACTACTCTTTCATTTCTCCTTCTGAGGCTGTAAGAACACAAATGTTAGAGCTTTGTCACAGTGATGTTATAGTCCTTGGGAAGCTCTTTTGTTTACATCTATATTTTCATCCATTAGATAATTCTTACTCCTCTTCTGTTGCTTTCTGTGGTGGGTCCACCTGCCATTTCTTTTTTTTTTCCACCTGCCAGTCATTTCTCTTCTACTGTGTAGTCTACTCATTCAACTTTTAATTTTCATTATATTATTTTTCAGTTATAAGACATGCATTTCACTGTTTTATATTTATTGTTTCTTGGTGAGGTTTTCTACTTCTTTGTTGAGATGTCATTTATTTTCACTTATTCATAATTGCTCAGAAAAGTAATCTTATAAAGATTGATTTAAAACCTTTGCCACATTATGAAAATGTTTCTGTCATTCCTATATTGTCATAATTTGATTACTCTTTTGCTTACTTTGAGATATTTCTGCTTCTTGATATAAAAATTGCTTTTTTTTAATTGACAGTTGACATTATTTGATATTATGTTATGAGATTCTGGATCTTATTTACAGGCACAAGGCAGGGCAGGCAACACCTTTTGTTTTGTTTTAATGTTTCCTGGTGTTTGACTGCAATACTATTGCTCCTTTCTTAATAAAGTTTATTATAAAAACCTGAAATCAAATATAAACATCACACACTAAATTATCCATATCCAAAGTCTACACAATTTAATGAACTTACATCCAGATAGACCCGACATTTCAAATGGAATCTGTGGGGCTTCCCATTAAATTTTACACTTTCAGTATCAAACGTATTTTATCCCCTTATCCATCACCAATCCCCCTCAAAACAAAGTAAGACAGAATTATAGTTAGGAAAACAATTAGATTTATAACCTGTTTGATATCTAACTGTTTTCTAAGATATTTCTAAGAAAAATATCTGACTAGATTTTTCTTTTTCCCCTTTTATCCAGAGAATAGAACTCATGTCAATGTCCTTTGCCAACTCAAAGTCTGAAATATCTGAGTACAAAAGAACTCCATCACCATCAAAACATTTTCCATTGACTTCTAAGTCCCAAGCCCTTCTTTTTTTTCTCTTTGTTTCCTAAAATACCCAAGACTTACAGTTGTCCACAATAGGAGTAACAGAGAAAATTCATGTCTTTGTCATGTCTTGGGATTTAGAATTTTCCTTTGAAACTTTAAATGCCATTCTATCTGAGGCAGATACTACCTCTTTATTCTGTTTTTATACCTTTTTATGACTGTATCTTTTTGAGGAAATTATGTCCCTTAACATGCGTGGCTAGCACCATAGAAACCTGACCACAGGAATAGCAGTAGGGAGTCAAGTTTGCATTCAGTGCCCAGGGAGGACAGATGTTCTGTTCATTCTTGAGTTAATTGTGTGTCTGTCTTTAGCCAACCTGCCCTGCACAATGTATTTAAACCTACATAGTCATGCTCTCTGTAAAGTAGGAGTGGTGATACTGCAATTCTCTTGCAGTGTAGCATACAAAGCGCAGTGTAAAAGTTTAACAAGATGACTGTTATGGAGAAAGAGACACAGACTGCGCGAACTTACTCCATGGACCTCAAAAACTGAAGAAAGTATTACCACCCATGCAAAGGACGGCTAAGCATGCAGAGGTGAATAAAGTAGGTCTGCTTTGGCCGCAGTGAATTTGCATTGCACTCTAAGGAATATATAATTGTAACCAAGCAAATAAGTAAAATATATCATTATTGATTGTGTTATATAGAACGAATAATGAAACCTATTAGAGATAAGAGAAGAAGAGTGACTTCAAATGGATACAAAGCAAGGGTGACCCTTCATAGAAGGATACACAGTGAAAGGGTTCTGATGCATCCAATCATAGGAAATGCCACCCCACCAGGGGGAGAGCAAGGGTAGGTACCCTGGGAGGAAAAGATTGTGCATTCCTGAATCAAACCTTGTTTTGAGATGAGTCAAAAATCTGCTTGATTCCTCAAAAGGAAATCATCCAGATGAGTACACACAGTTCCTGTCCTGCTGAGCTGGCTTTCACAATCTGAAATGCTGACCATGAAGAACATGGTGCATGCTGAGCTGATACAACCAAGATGGAAGAGAGGACTGCAGCAACTTAGCCTGTTGCTTGCTGTTTTCATCTCCTGAGGACAAATTATAAGTTCTAAACTTTATTAGGACTTCTTTTGCTATGACGAAACATCATGATCAAAAGCAACTTGTAAAAAAATGGCTTATTTCGTCTTCTAGTTCCATGTCACATCTATTATCAAAGAAAGTCAGTCCAGGAACTCAAGGCAGGAATCTAGAGACAATGAAACCAAAGCTAGAAAGGAACACCGCTTCCGGACTCTCATGGAGCCAAGCCTCAGATGTTTCTCATGACCCTTCATGCCTTTGAAATCAGTACCACCTGCAGGGAAACTCTCACACATTACAAAATTCCAGTGCCAGCACAAGGTACAGCCTTGGCCTCCATCCTCCTGGTTGCTTCTGTATGTTGATTCTGAAGAAACACTTCCCAGAAGGTTTAGCCTCAATGATGCTGGTCTCTTAATATCAGCTGATTTTTCAGCCCTACTTAATCAGTCCTGTTGTCCCAGTTAAGCAAAGGTTTCACGTTAGTTGTTCTTAATCCAAAATAGCAGTCAACATCCTGGATTGAGTCTTTGTTTCTCTGAAACTTCACTAACCAAACTCCCTTTTTCTGACCTGCACTAAGGATTCTTATCTTCCACACTCCCACAGAATAGCCTGCTGAGTTCTGAACACTCAATAGCTTTTCAAGCCCCAAATTCAAATGCCATAACAGCCTTCCCCAAAGCATATGGTCAGATCTGTCACAGAAATACTCAACAATCCTGGTACCAATTTTGGTCTTAGTTAGGGTTTATATTACTGTGATAAAATTTCATGACCAAAAGCAACATGGGAAGGAAAGGGTGTGTAGCTTTTTTTACTTGAACATTGTAGTCCTTTATTGAAGGAAGATAATGTAGGAACTCAAGGCAGAAACCTGAAGGCAAGAAATGAAACAGAAGCCATGGAGGATGGCTGCTTATTGGCTTGCTCACCCTGGCTTCCTTCTCCTGCCTTTTCAAAGCACCCATGAAACCAGCTACAGTGAGCTGGGCTCTACCACATCAATAAAGAAAATGCCACACAGGCCCATCATTTTCTTGGTTGAGATTCCCTCTTCTCAAATATTTCTAGCTTGTGCCAGGTGATATAAAAGTAGGCAGCACTAAGTTTCCCACCTCTTGATGGTTCTACCTCAATTTAACCTAATACTGAAAAGTGAAATCATATGGCTTGAAGAGACTATTTTGCATAAAAACTATGACTACGTCAATTCCTCCAGACCCACAGAGGGATAACAAACACTTTATATTTCTATCTGTACTTCTTTCCCTTGCAGACAATGGGTAACAGTAGGTAGCCACCCCAAAGGACCCCCCCCTCCCCCGACAACTTGCACTCCTGGTTTGGAGACAATCCCCTTCAAATTTAACTCTCCAGAGAAACAATTACCAATTCAAAAAAGGCAGACACTCCCCAAGGGTCTAGCATCTTTATTTTGAACTTTGTTTGCCTACTTTGTTTTGAACTCTGTATTTCCCCTGACACCACACTTAAATTTAGTCTATATTTCAATATGGTGAAAAGACAATGAGTTGCCAAAAGCTACTTTAAAAGAAAACAAATCAATTAGGTTAAGGAAAAAAATAACAACAAAAAAAAATGGGATATGAAATCTATTTATCTCGCTGAAATGTTATGAAGCCCTGAGAGGAGACAGAAAAATAAAAAATGTTCAGGACAAGCTTTACATAATGCCAAGGTAATGACTGCCCATCACATCCTTCAAATATATTCTTCCCACTAGAACCCTGTGTAAAAACAATGAAGGAACAGTTCAAGAAGCTAAAACCAAGGTTGATGTGAATACCCAAAATAAGGGATTTGAGCATCCCAAGACAGATAGACATTCTCTGATTTCTTGCTTTCCCTAAAAAACAGAGTATATTTGACATTAAAAAAAAAAAACATTTCCACTCCTGACTTTCTTTCTGTCTGTGACTTAAAGCTATACCATGGAGGCAGTTGATTTATAAGTCTGCAGAAATGACTGTCTTAAGGACAGCAACTATAATAGAGACTTACCTGTGGACCCAAGCTAATATTATCATGTGTCTTCTTATTCCTTTTTGGGTGGATTAAATCTAATGTCTAAGAAAAACTGGGTCACACCCCACTGAATAGTACATGCTTGTTTCAGATTGATTGATTCAATGTACAGGCAGCCCAAGACTGCTCACCTAAGAGACCTCCCACTGGGACTAGCAAACCCCTTCCCCTGTGCTGTACACAATACCACACAGAGGTTCAGGTTGCTCTTTGGCTGGTGCCAGTCCATCAAAGTACACACAACTTACATGGCCCTAGATTTCCTGTACTTATGTCTATGTGCCTGTCTTTTTTTGATTCCTAGTAATGTTTCTGGGTGTTGTATTAGGCTGCTTGTTTGTCCCAGCCACCCATAACTGAAAGAATCACACAGAAACTATATTATTTAAACATGCTTATCCCATTAGCTCTTATTGGATAACTCTTACATCTTAGTTTAACGCATTTCTATTAATCTGTGTATTGCCACATGGTTGTGGCTTACCAGCTTAAGTTCCATCTGGCTCCAGTAGGGCTACATGGCTTCCCTTTACTCCTCCTTCTTTCTCTCAGCATTCAGTTTAATTTTCCCTGCCTACCTAACTTCTGCCCTATCAACAGGCAGTTTCTTTATTCACCAGTGATATTCACAGCATACAGAGGGAAATCCCACATTGCCTTCCCTTTTCTGTTTAAGTAAAAAAGCAGGTTTTAACTTTAACACAGAAAAATTACATATCACAAAACAAGTATCATGCAAAAATTACAGTTACTATATTTATATTTACTTTATCTTTTTTCATAACTAAGTAAAACTATAACCATAACCATTTGTTCTTCAACTTCATCAAAGGCTCCAGAAGGATATAATATTACCTAAGTAAACAGGATATGTATTGTAAGCAACCTCCAAAACTTTAGAATTGACAGAGATATCTTGCTGCCTGGACAGTCACCAAAAGTTCTTCTGCATCATTGGGGCATCAATCTTCAGCCCACAAGCCCATAGTATTCACCAGACTTATCCACAGAGTAGAAAATTTCAAAGACAGGTCCACTTATATTGGCAGTTTGTCAGTCATTTTTTTTCTGTGTCCTAAAGAATTTCTGGCATACTCTTTAATGAAGCAGGAACCCTGAAGACCCTTTCTCACCTTTAGGCAGGTTCAGCAGTCATTTTTCTGCAGATCCTGCATATCCAGTTCATCAAGCAGTCCAGGCAATAGCAGTTTCTTGCCCAAATGGCTAACCAAATCCTTAAGGAGCCTCTTTGATGCCCATCTTCCTCTTGAAGTAGATGGTGCTGCCAGAAGCAGATGTGTCTCTGTCATGAAAAGTCCCAATTTCTTAAAATATTCTAAATGCCATATTCTGTAGTTTTTGAAAGGTTTGAAGAATACTTATTTATCTGAAATACATCTCTGTACATCTAGAAAATCTAACATGACTATGAGCTTGACTATAATAGATGGTTATCTATTAACCTATATTTCTTAATTATGCATTATATTTTTAAATGAGATCCACAAACACAATGCCTTAATCAAGATCAGAAATATAATATAACAAAATTGACCTTAAATTTGTATCAATAAATCAAGATCCATATCGTTGCAAATCTCTATAGCATATCCCCCTTTAAATGTAAAAGAATATTTATAAGCAATATTTGGGAATATGGGCATAGTTCTCCAAAATGCTTCCTGCTGTTTATTGGGTGAAGTAATTTTTTGAGGGGGTGTTCAAGGCAACCTTTTAGGGGTTTGGTCCATCAAACCATATTAGTCTGGAAGGATTCCACAGGCTCTCCTCCTCTGTGGAAACAAAAGAAGAACCCCTTTTCCAAAGCAACATATCCTTAGACCCAAATTTTGAAGATAAGATACCTTTAAAGTATATATGTTGGTTTAACTTAGCAATCCCCAGAATCAAATGTCTCTCTGTAGTCAAAAAATTCAAAGAAAACACAATAGTATACATAATCCAGACTCTCTGTGGATATTCCATCTTTACATGGCTTATTCTTTTTTACTTCTTTTAATATATGACTGTCTGTACCTGTCCCTTTAAAGACTTTGTTTCCTTTTTTATAAACCATTTACTTATTTTCATAGCTCTCCATACTCTTTTTCTTCTTTCTACCAAGCCTAAGTACATTTATCCAACACCATAACCCATTTAGAGATCTTTTATGTCTAAATCTGTCCTATCGTGTATGTGTAATTTTTTACTGTCCAGGAGTGCTTCTTAAAAACTTAAGCTGAGCCATTGCTAGGGGAAATATGACACTTCCTGCTTGCCCTGCCCAGTCCAGCACAGCAGAGCTGCTTGTCACCTCTGAGAGCCATGCACAATGCCCAATTTCTAGGCACAGAGCAGTCCAAGTTGCCACGAAGCAAGCCATCCCATGTGCTCACAAACCCAATTCAAATGCTCAGTCTCCTGAAAGAGCCAGAGTTCATGCTGGCAGCATGGCCCATAGCCAGGAAGCCACTGTATCAGGAAAACCTCTCTTAAAGGAGCCATGGCATTAAGCTGTGCAAATCTGTTTGCCTGTTGTTTGTTTGTTTTTGCCTAGAATTCCTTCCCAAATTCTCTCAGGTTTTAAGTGGATTTTAGTCAACCACGTTGGCACCAATTTGTAGTATTAGGCTGCTTGTTTGTCCCAGCTGCCCAGAGCCAAAATAATCACACAGAAACTACATTATTTAAAATACTGCTTGGCCCATTAGCTCTAACTAGCTTATTGGATAATTTTTACATCTTAATTTAACCAATTTATATTAATCTATATATTGCCATGTAGCTGTGGCTTACCGGCTAAAGTTCTGTCAGGCCCCAACGGGGCCTACATGGCTTCTCTTAACTTCTCCTTCTTTCTCCCAGAATTCACTTTAGTTTTCCCCACCTACATAACTTCTGCCCTATCAACAGGACAAGGCAGTTTCTTTATTCACCAGTGGTATTCAGAGCATACAGAGGGAAATTCCACATCACCTGGGGCCCAAACCACACAGGATGCAATAGTTGTCAGTCTTTAATATCAACATGCACTTGTTTACAATGGACACCTCAGAAGGAGAAGAGGTACAGCAAAGGAAAACAAAATGCACATGTACCTCCGAGGCTCTAAAACTGTGGGCAACATATTGCGATGGTTTATAACTTACCTGATCTAAAACATTTTACTTTAAACGGTAAGTGGATTAAGACAAAAGTTATCATTAAGGATTTAAAAATGAAAAACAAGCAAAAAACTATAATAACAATAAATTTTATGACAGGTAGATCAGAGAACTTGATGGTACATGCTAATGAATGCCTGAATTGCCTTAATGATAAGCAAGGATGAATGTAGTAAACATTCAGAAGGCTAGAGGTATTCAGAAAACTTCAGTCTTCATAATGGCTATGTTTACGACAAGAATGCTGGTGGAAATAAGTATCACAAAAAACTTTCTGATTAGATCTCAAAAATGGATATCCAAAGAGAGGCAAGCTTTGTTATAAATTGATAAAAAACTTGAATGAGTCATGTTCTGCTCTTTGTTCAATGTAAAGCTTCTGCTCAATGATATAGTTGGTAGAAAAAATATTGAGAAAATTCATGAAGACGCACCATGATGTTTCTCAAATACTCATAGCAAAATACAAGAAGCAGACCAAAGACAAATAAAATCATAAGGGAAGTAGGATTTGCAAACCTGGACAATTCTGTGTTACTCTGCAATAAATAGTGAGAAGGCATGTCCAGGAGGGAACCCCAAAGCTGGGCATTCATTTTTATCAACAAGTATTATCATGGATAAATCAAAGCCAGGTGAGCCACCAAGTCAGTGAAAGGCCAGCTAGGCAGTGTTTCAGAGTCTTCAAGCTGTCACATGCAAAATGCTTCAGATTTTGAATGGGCACTCAATAATTCTTGGCCATCCTTGCTATGATTCAAAAGATGTCTGGTGTATGTCTTAGGTTAATCTCCGGAGGGCTCAAGTTGTTTCATTTGCCAAAATCTGCTTGGCGCATCTTCTTTGATACACAAAAATATCCAAGCTATTTGATATAGGTAGCTTCCTTCAGAATTCAGGGGATATTATGGGGCGCCATGAAACTCATGCAGATAACTAATACACAAGTAATTCCACCACAGAAAACTCTCAGTAGTGCAAGATGTGCATATCCCATGGGGGTGGTGGCAGAACATCAGACTATAGAGCCACCAGTATGCAATTCCAGGCATTTTGTATATAATATATGGGTAAGTGACTGTAATACATGAGAACTATTGGATGAACTGTACCCACTGAAATAAAAAAAATGATATTCCAGAACCTTGGGGACAAATGCTCCAACACTGACATAAGGAGTCAGGGAGGATGAGCTTCTAAACCATCATATTTAAAGCTGGAGATCGGCTGTAGCCCACAGTAGAGCACAGCCCTAGCATGAATTGGGCCCAGGGTTCCATTCCTAGCACTACAAAGCAAACATGTATATAAATATAGACATAAATTTATTGTTGCTTGCCTTCTTAAGTTTTGGGTTTACTCTGAACCAGTTAGTCCTTTATTCTTTTCTATGTCTCTCTTGAAATGGGGACGTCTAACATATGCTTCCCCTACCATTGTGGTTTGGAAGTATGTACTTTGATTGACTGAATGGGGTCACAGCTAGAGAAAATATTGCCTCATAGGATGAGTGTTTTCCATATCTGATTTAGATACTTGGTAAAGACTCTAGGTTTAGACATTTAAAAAACTTATTCTGGAGCAACTGAACATTTGGAGCTACTGGGATGAAACATATATTTTATAGACAAAAAAAAAGACACTGATTTGGGTGGACTAGAAATTGAGTCCTGTGCTCTGAATATATGCATCCCAAAACATATATTTTGGCATTTATTACAGGATGGCTTTGATGGGGGCAGAGTTCTTTGGAAGATGACTGGAACTTGAGGACAGAACCCTCGCTAATGTCATTAGTGCCCTCATGAAAAGTCTAAACACTGGAAGAGTTAACTCATCTTGTAAAGGGCTTGTCTTGTAAAAGGATTTGTGTCCAAAACACATAATAAAATCCATTTATGATGTCAGCACACATTTTATAGGATGACTGTGTGAGTGAATCTGTGTTTCTTGCACCTTTTATTTAGCTCTTTTTCCTTTTGTTTGCTTTTTCTTATTCTGAATTTATAATATTTTATTTTATCATTATTCTGTAGATGTCTGGTGTTTTTAAAGGAGAAACCAAAGGGGTGTGGGTCTGAATGGAAGGTGATGTGGGGAGGAACTAGTAGGAATATAGGGAGGGGAAGCCATAGTCAAAATAAATTATGTGAAAAAAATTGTAATGTACTCATGGAAAAGAATTAAATGTGTAAAGAGAAGATTGAAAGGAAAGATAGTTAAGGTTTTTTGCTTGGAATTCAGAACTTGAAGCGAACTTTCTGACCAGCAGGAAGGAACAGCCACCAGTCGAGGATTCTTCTCAAATCACGCTTTATTGGAGCCTCTTGGTTGTAGGGAGAGCAGAAAGCAAGGGGCCCGGAGCCCTGAACTATAGCTGCTTATATAGGGAGTCTGCCTAGCAACTTTTGATACTTTGATACTTTAACTGCTTTTCTGGAGGCCCACCGGCAGGAAAGAAAGCAGGGGAACATCCCTGTCAATTACAGACCAGGATGTTTTCCTGCTGGTCAGGGGAAGTGTGGGCAGCTAGATCACAACAACTCACCCTGTTTTCCGGTGGAAGAACTGCAACCCTAATATGGAGTTATCTATCAAGCGAGGCTGGGGCCAAATGCCATCTTGTAATGGCAGCTATTCAAATTGGCTCCCAGCAAGAACTGTCTCTTTTTTTAACAGAATGATTTGAGATTAGCTTTTCTTTAAAACCATGGTAGAATTCTGCAGCAAGCATCTGGATCTGGGCCCTGACAGCTGGGAGACTTTTTGTTACTGCTGTAATCTCATTGATCATAATAGGTCTGTTTAAAATGATTATTTCAACTTAGCTTAACTCTGGAAGGTCATACTTTTTGAGAAATTTATCCATTTCCTTTGGAATTTAAAATTTGTTAGAGTATAGATATGAAGGTATGTCCTTGTGGGTTTTTTATTTCAGTGGTCTCCCTTTCCATCTCCACTCTTAGTTTCTTCTCTCTTTCTCTGATTAATTTGTCTTGGAGTTTGTCAACCTTACATACCTTTTTTATTTATTTATTTTTTTATTAAAAATTTCTGCCTCCTCCCCATCTCACATTTCCCCACCCCTCTTCCCACTCCCCTCCCCCTCTTAATTGATTAATTTTATTTTCTTACTTGTTTCATTGATTTCTGATATGACTTATGCCTATTTTCTTTTCTTTTTTGTTATCTATTTTTAAGATTCTAATTTAATTACATTTCTCTCTTCCCCTTCCTCCCTCCAAGCTTTCCCATATCCCCTACACACTTTTCTTCAAAGTCATTGCCTCTTTTCTCATTAATTGATTATTATGCATATTTGTGGATGCATAAATATTCTTAAATATAACTTATTGAGTCCATATAAACCTGTTTGCATCTTTGTGGAGGCCTAAAAATGTGAGTTCATTCCAGGGAGTTTGTGCTTTTCAAAGTTGTGGACAGGGACAACACACCCTGACCTAAGGTGTGGTTACTTAGTGTTTTGGACGTTAAGATGGCCCATGGAAGAGATCTCCTGTGCCCATATGTTGTAGGGTACTTCCCACTTTCTCTTCTATCAGGTTCAGTGTGTTTGGACTGATATTGAGGTCTTTAATCCATTTGGACTTGAGTTTTGTGCATGGTGATAGATATGGGTCAATTTTCATTCTTCTACAGGTTGACATCCAGTTGT
>NC_022012.1:20304255-20317873 GCF_000317375.1 Microtus ochrogaster
GGGGAGAAGGGTGGGAGGAGGGGGAGGGAAATGGGAGGCTGGGAGGAGGGGGACCTTTTTTTTTCCTTTTCTCAATTAAAAAAAAGAAAAAAAATGTAAAAAAAAAAAAAGATGGCCCATGGAGGTAAATCCTGTCTACCTTGACCAAAGGTCAGAGAATTAAAGCATACTTCTACTACTTCTTTTGAAATAGGAGGTTTGACCTAGTAAGTGGCTGCCTTCAGGATACTTGCTTTGGGGGGGGGGTTAATGGCATAAAAATCAGATTGCTTTTCTCATAAATTAATGACTTGAAATCTCAAAATATTGAAGCAAGTAACTACTCTAGTTGTCCTCTGTATCATGTTAAAGCAGCTTTTTGCCTTCTTCTCCCATTTGAGTATTTAAAAGTATATGGAAAATTAAACACAGGCAAGCTCAGGACTGAGTAACTCAGAACTCAGGAGAAGTCTTCAGCATTCAGTGTTCACTGAGCTTTCCTCCTGCCATTATGCTGCATCTCTGTGATTCTTTCTCATCTCTGTTTTCCCTACCTAACATTTCTAATGCTCATGTCCCTACCCTGGAACATATAAATCAGCCCAGCTAGGATTGTGACAGAAATTACCCCAAAATGGTGGCTCCTGACATAAGGTAGCCAATCACGGTCCGGTTTGCAACATATATTTTCAGGGCTGATTGTTTGGTACTAAGCAACCAACTGGTGTGTCCTCCCCTGGGGAAGACCATCTCACCTGCTTGCACCTTTACTCAATTTCCTGTAGTTACTTGAGTATGGTAGAGGCCTCTTTGGGTTTTCCATGTCCAACTTGGCATGTTTGTTGGTATCAGCTTTCTTCATCTCATATTTGGGCAATCATGTTGGTGAAACTTTACAGGTCCTGATGTTTCTAGGAAACAACACCTCACAGCAAACTCCCTGATTCTCTGGCTCATCAAGGACACTTCTTTTTGTAACCAATATCCTTCGCTAATAATCTATTAGTTGTAAAAATTTTTAAAAGCTCTTAGAATTTCTCATTGTCAAGTTAAAGCGTGATACAAACTGTGCTTCTTATATGAACATACTGAGAAAGAAATTATGAAAACACCCCCATTCACAATCAAACTATATAAACACTGAAGAAAGAAATTGAAGAAGATACTAGAATATGGGGATGAGGAGTTGTACATGTTCAGGGATTGGAAGAATCAATACTGTGAAAATTGCTATCTTCCCCAAAGCAATATATGGATTTACTACAATCCCAATATAAATTGCAATACTGGTTTTTTTTTCAGAAATTGAAAACAAAGTCATGTTAAAATTCACCAAGAAACAAAAAGTAAGCAGGCAAACAAACAAACAAACAAAACAAAAAGAACAGGTTACCAAAGCAACTTTTAGCCAAAAGAAAATCCCAAACATTTTGTCATACCTGCTTTCAACCTATACCACAGAGTCAACTAAATAAAGCATCAGGTTTTAAAACCATACATGTAGATCTATGAAACAGAATAGATAATCCAGATACAAGAACACACAGCTTCAGCCACCCAATGTTTGACAAAGATGCCAAAGATGCACAGTAAAAATGGACCACATCTTCAACGCATAGTGCCGGGAAAGTTGGATAACTACATGTAGAAGAATGAAAATGGATCTGTATCTCTCGCCCTGAACAAATATAAATTCCAAATGGATGAAAGGCCTCAACATAAAACCTGAAACACTGTAGGGGAAAGCAGGAAATATTCTACTACATATTAAGAGGCACATGCAAGAACTTTGTAAAAGGTCTCAGGCCACCCAGGAAACAACTGACAAATGGAACCTCATGAAATTAAAAAAACCCCAATAAGATAAAACTTCTTCTGATCAAGATGATAAAAATCTCTATGCTGGGTTTCAACCCTAATCATTTCAGTTGGGCCAGGTCAATCTCCTGGGCAAGAAACCACCTCTGAAACGCCCTTAGGAAGCCTTAAGTACTGTTAAAACATCAGATGGAATAATTAATTTCTTATTCAGGGATTCACATGCTCATCACAACCAAACAAGCTTCAGTTACTTAGCATGACAATAACTGCTACTAGAGATTTCAGAAAGTTAGCGTATGCTGGCTGAGTTTGAAGAAATAAAAATGAAAATGAATAATAAAGAGGAACCATGAGGGGGAAAAAGTATTTTAAAGACAGATAACCAAGAGTCAAAATTCTGTAAATCCCATCCTTCAATATGCTAAAACTTTTGTGCATCTTTTTTAACTCCCTTACCCGGTAAAGTTTCATTTTTTTTTATACAAGCTCAATTGCCCCACCCCCACCCAACTGCATTCCCAGAACATGAAGGCCTATAGTAGCCACCCCAACTCCCAGCCTTTATTTCATTTCCTTTGCACCAATTCTTTAAAAACTAGTCAATCAGGAAAAACTGTGAGGTCAGACCCCAGCCAAGTCAAAGGGGAAAAGACAGTCACCACCTCTACTAGAATAAAAACAAGCTGAATTTTCCACCTCAGTGGGTCTTGGCACACACGTTGGAAAAAGAAATTGCCTTGCCAAGTTTAAAAACAATAAACTTTAGCACAGCAAAGGAAACTGTCAATCACATGTAAAAGCAGCCCTACGAAAGGAGAAAAAAAGAATTCCAGCTATAAATCTGATTAATCGGTAGAACACAAAAGAACAACAACAAAGTGCCATGGTTCTGAAGGGTGAATTCTTAAGAGAAGCAATACAAATGGCTAATACATAAGGTAAAACTGTTTAATGTATTTAGTCCCAAGAGGAATGCGTGCTAAAACTTCTGTGAGATTCCATACTACCTTGATCCAATGGCTACCATCCAAAACAAAACAGCAAGACAGGTTGAATAACCTGTGCACAGGCCCAGCCTGGCAAGAAACCTAGGCCTTCAACCTATCAATGACATGCATCACTGCACTCTCAGGCTTAACTAGTATATTGCAGCCTGTGTGCTAGCCCAGCCTAGTGGGTTCCCCCAAACCCCACCCTCCAACACTGTCCCTACATTCTTAGGCTTAGCTGGGATTCTGTTGCTTGTGTACCACTCCAGCTATGTAAGTGACCCATATTACTACCCATCCACATTATGATCATACTTCCAGGCCCAGCTAAAATAGCACAGCCTGCACCTCAGCCCAAGCAGACCCAGTCTGGAGTCACATTCCCAAAATTTCGTGATTACCACTAAATTGGAGTTGCCTTTATTCATCCCCCAATTAAAAATCATATTCATATGCACAATTTTGGTGGAATTATGCCACATATGATAATAATGTTGATAATACTTCTCAAAAGTCATGGCCTATCTTACAGTAACCCCAGTGGTAGGCATGGGAGACAACACTTCAAACTGTTGAACAGGGTGTCAAGGTTTGTTCCCAAACAATACTGATTATTGGCATTGTCCTTGATTGTCTCCCAGAATTTGAAGGTAAGACCATATTTCTAAAGACAATATACACTTTGGACACAGGACTTGGAGGAACTGAGCTGGAACTCACCTGGGAGGCTTCTCCCTGAGGGCTCTCATAGTATCTGAATGTGCTATGTAAGCTACCAATGAAGAAAAAACAAAAGCAATAAACAGATCTAGCCACCTATCAAGCATAAAATCCACACCAATGACAGACATGGAAAGATATTAGGAGTGGGTGATTGGACAAATGTCTCTGTATATAACAGAGCTGCTCCTCTTAAAGAGGACCTGAGTTTGGTTCCCAGCTCCCACATCTCAGTTCACAAACATTCTTAACTCCAGTTCTGGGGGATCTGATACCCTCTTCTGGTTCTGTGTGCACCAGGCATGTAGTATGTGGTCATAAATATTCACATAAGCAAAGCTCTTAAACATATAAGCATAAGTAAATCTTTAAAGATGAGTTATCCCTGATGGGAGATCAGTACCACTTTCATCCTAAAGGCAGCCAAGGTCTGTCAAAGTGGACTGACAGTATATTTAATAGGAGCAAGCTTACTCCTGGCACTGTTAACCTAGCCAACCACCTGTGACTAGAGAGGTCATTGACACTAGAGGAGAGTCTATTCCCATTTTTCTAAACCAATACAAGCATTCTACATATTCACCTCTAGATCCACAGGTAAGTCTAGATCTAACCATTTATCAAAGACATTCCTTTGTGTAATAGATGGAGAGATTACGACTTGTCAAAAGGCAGACGAACAAACAAACATGGGGTTCCCAATCCTAACCCCTATTGGTATAACTACAATAAAGTCTTTATACCTAAAGCTTAGAAGACATCATGGATGTGAGAGTGGGAAATTGTAAGAGCAGGAGAACCAAGCCACCCTCTGCTAGACAGTGTCTTCCAGACATACAAGGACAGCTATGAAATCTCAACACTTTGTTACCTAAAGAAGGCCTAGATAAAGGTGGTATAAATCAACCTGGGAACAAAGGCAATAGAAGTCAATCTGCCTAGTTCTGTCCCTCCCATGCAAGCTCTCCAGCTGTGGTGACACTCCTGTGACTTGGTCTGTTTGTGGGGTCCCTAGCAGTAGGACCAGAAACTAGCCCTGGTGCACGAGCTGACTTTTTAGAACCAATTCTTTATGGTGAGATATCTTACCCAGCCTTAATGCAGGGGAAAAGGGCTTGGTCCTGCCTCAAATTAATGTGCCAGGTTTTGTTGACTCCTAGTAGGAGGCCCTACCCTCTCTGAAGAGTAGACAACAGGGTGGGGGGAGGGTAGAGTTGTGGGGAGGTGGGGCAAGGTAGGGAGGAGGAGAGAGAGTGGCATTGTGATTGCTATGTCAAATGAAGAAAAAGAAATTAAAGTAAAATTTTAAAAAATCAACCTGCAAAAACAGATGGAAGAAGTTTTACCAGACCCTAATCCTAGGTGAAGAGCTATATACCATCAATGGCTCCTACGAGGGGCAGAATTAGATTAGTTTTCTCCAGGAAGGAGCCCCCAGATAGCAACCTTATGTGGATAGCACTAAATATATATACATATATGTAACAGTAATTGAATGAGAGAGAGAAAGAACAACAACCATCAATTTGAGAGAGATTGGTGGGAGAAATTAGAAAGGTAAAAAGGAGGAATGCAAATGCAGTACTCATATATGAACTTGTCAAGAAAAAATAAACTTAAACAAGACAATAATGCTAATAAGGCTGTAGGGAAAGAGGGATTCTTATTCATTGTTGCTGAGAGTATAAACTGGTGCTGCCTCATGGGACTCATCGGGGAAGTCCTCAGAATTATAAAAATGAAGCCACCATATGATCCGGCCATGCCATGCCAGGGAATGTACTCAAAGGACTCCACCCCTCTGACAGAGATGTGTGCGCATCCATGTACATTGATTATCTGTATAATAACTAGGAAATGGACTTAACCTATATACTTACCAGCTAATGAATGAGTAGTGAAAGTGGTGCCACAAATAGACAAAAGACATGGAATAGGAAATTATATTAAATGAAGTAACCTAGCCCCCCAAAAAGGCAAGATCATGTGTTCTGTCTCATAAGTGAATAATAGCTTTGAATTTTTAAATTTTTGTTTTTAAGTTGGAGCATATTTAAAAAGAACAGAATAAGAAGAGATCCATGAGAGGTGATGCTGATGTCTGGGTGAGGGAGAGTAAAACACATGCAATAAGAAAGTAGAGTGAGGGGAACACAAGGTGGTAAAGGTTTAAATGCAGGTTGCAGGAGAGAACGTGACTATTTGGAAGCCAGCCAACCAAAACATACACTATATTGAAAGCCTTATAGAAACCTACTAAGTTATAAAGCAAATAAAAGATCTAATTATTTTTTTAAATGCTAGAATGATGGCACCTTACATGGATGGATAATGCTTTTTTTCCAGAATCTAAAGGTCTTTAGACAAATTGTGAGCTCTCTTTCTGGGACTAGGAACCCCGCAGAAGCTCCCAAAATAACAGAGACTATTGCTATTGCTCTGGTCACACACCAGAATTAGATAGTAAGACCCTATTGCTGAAGGCACCAGGTACTTAGTATGAAACACACAGATAACTCAAGCTGGAGCTAAGCTGGGAGCCCCCACTCCTCTGGCTGCGTTCACAGTGCTGGAAAGTACTGTGCAGGCTGCTAGAGAAAAAATACTAACTTTTGGTAGCCATACCCAGCCGTGGACCCTGAGTACTACAATACCAACTTCCCAGGCAAGAAGTCTGTATTGTAAAATCACTTTGTCACCTCGAAATCACAGAAGAAACAGAAAGTATTTCCTGGGCATTATGATGTGGCTTTGTCCTGGGAGTTCTCTCAGACTACGGGGTCTCCAAAAGATGGAGAATGAAGTCTTTTAGACAGCATCCCCAAAAAGTCCTTGCCATTTGTCATTTCTTTAGCCCTCTTTGACTGCAGGAACACAGCCACATGTGTGCTGCAGCTAGTTTTAAACCAACTGGATCCGGAAAGAAGTTGAACTTTCACATTATCATCACTTTATGTTGGTTATTCTGTAGCCAGCAGGGTCCAATATAATATAGATAGTGTGTGTGCTTTGCAATAAGGAATCCAGAAGGAAAAGGATAAAGGGAAAAAAGAACATCATCACATGATACAGGAAAATACAACCAATGTTATCTTCATATCAAGTAACTTTAGGGGGCATAGTTTCCAGAGGCAGGAAAGTGAAATGACTGGGTCCCCTATTGTTGTAGGGGGCTGATTGTTCTTCCCTGCCACCCAGAACTGAAATAATCACACAGAATTAAATCACTGCTTGGCCCATTAGCTCTAGCTTCTTATTGGCTAACTATTACATCTTAATTTAACCCATTTTTATTAATCTGTGTATTGCCACGTGGCATACATGGAGTATTCATCTTTGTCCTACAGGCCCATGGTATCCAGCAGACTTTTTCATGAAGCAGGAAATTTTAAAGACAGTTTTGCCTATATTTCCAGTTTGTCAGTCATTTTCTTTTGTGTTCTGTAGAATGCCTGGCAGACTCTTTTATGAAGCAGGAACTTACCTTTAGGCAAGTTTGCCAATCATTTTTAATGGGTCCTGCTTGTCCAGTTAAGCAGTCTGCAAGAACAGTTTCTTGCCCAAATGGCTAGCAAACTCCATAAGGAGCCTCTTCGATGTCCATCTTCTTCTCAAGTAATTGGTGCTGCCAGGAGCAGATGTGTCTCATTGTCATAAAAAATCCTAAGTTAGTAAAACATTTTAAATGCCATATTTAGAAGGTCTGTGAAAGATTTGAAGAATACCTATCCCCCTGAAATACATCTCTGTACATCCAGAAAATCTAACTAACATGACTACAATCTTTACTATTATAGATGACTCTCTATTAAACTATATTTTTAATTATATATTACATTATAAATGAGCTGTACAAACACAATACCTTAATCAAGAGCATAATTATACATATAAAAATTGACCTAAAACTTGTATCAATAAACCAAGATTCATACCAATGCAAAGTATCCATCTCTATAGCATATCCCTCTTTAAATGTAAAGAAATATTTACAAACAATATTTGGAAATATGGGTGTAGCTTTTTTCCAAACTTCTTCCTGCTGTTTGTTGAGTGAAGTAATTCTTTGAGGGGTGTTCAAGGCAACCTTTCCGGGGGTCTTGTTCCATCAAATCACACCAGTCTGGAAGCAATCCACAGGTTCTCATCCTCTGTGGAAACAAGAAAAGAACCTCTTTTCCAAAGCAACATATCCTTAGACTCAAATTTGGAAGTCATGATGCCTTTATAATATACATGCTGGTTTAGCTTAGCAGACCATACAATAAAATGTCTCTCTGTACTTAGCTCTTTCACAACCAAAAAATTCAAAGATAATACAATAATATACATAATCCATATTCTCTGTGAATTTTCCATTTTTAAGTGGTTGATTTTTCTTTACTCCCTTTAATCTATGACTATTTGTTTACGTGAATTTAGTTGGCCATGTGGAAACCAATTTGTTGTAAGGGACTGCTTGTTCATCCCAACCACCCAAAATCAAAATAATCACACAAAACTGTATTAATTAAATCACTGCTTGTCCCATTAGCTCTTGCTTCTTATTGGCTAATTTACATCTTAATTTAACCCATATTTTATTAATCTGTGTATTGCCACGAGGCAATGGCTTACTGGGTAATGCTTCCAGCATCTGTCTCAGGCAGAGTATCTATAACTTCCCTCTGACTCAGTCCTTCTTCCTCCCAGCATTTAGCCCAGTCTTCCCTGCCTACCTAAGTTTTGCCTTGCTAGAGGTCCAAAGCAGTTTCTTTTTTCATTAACCAACAAAAACAGCACATAAATCTCCCACAACACTCTGTGATTCAACTTTGTGTTCATTCTATTGTTACTGTGTGGGGTGCCTGTCTATCTGTCCCTCCAGATTCAGTCCTGACCCTTCTTCACTTAACTGTGAACCATGGAGTCTGACCTTGCCAAACTACATCAATGAAATTTTTTATACCTTGACTCCAAATAGACTTCTACAGATAGGAATCACTGGTTGAAAGTAAGATAGGAAAGGGGAGATGAGGCCACCGTATTTGTTGTTATTCACATCTGTCAATGGGTGTACCTGATAATACACATTCCACTCTCTCCTTGAGAAAGCTATTCCTGTGACCCTTCAGGCCATAAACAGAAGGTGGTAGTGCAATTCTGCTCTTGTTTCTCTCAGAGTATTCCATTACACTCACAAACATAATCCATATATTACAGAGTCTCTTCTTAAACTCTTCCTAAACTCACTGTTTGATTGTGACATCTTTCCTTCCTAGATCTCTGAAGATGGCATCCTTTGTAAGTGGGCAACTGTGGCCATGTGCTTTTATCTATAAGTTCATGGGCTGTAGTCAAGAATATCTGATATAAAGTACATAATATTGGTAAAATGTCACCAGCTATTAGAGTGCACTGAGTAGCTGGTTCTGGAAATAGAGTTGGTTCCCCTTCTTCAGTCCTGTGAATTTTTATGTCATTGGTCTCCAGAACATTCTATCCTAAATATTCTTGTCTTTATATCTCTGTAATGAATAGAGATAAAACAGCAAGAAGCTTAGTGTAGTTAAAACATTGAGGGTTTGCGAACAGCTGGATGCTAAATTCTATCTAGTGTTACTATTATATGTCTCATAATATAAAAACACACATTGGTAAAGAGAAACTAGACACATTTACAGAGGGCTCTGATGACCTCAACCTTTCCACTCAGTTTATGGTAGATGATTCCAAATACCTGATTTGATGATGTCATCTGTCTGCTCTGTTTGGTTCTTATGCTTAGAAGTCTCACCCTTAGGGGTACTGATCAGGCCATTTGATCAAGGACTGCAGATGACTGCCTCAATAGGTATATCCCAGTCAATTTATGCTGGATGTCTGTAAGCCCTGATTTGATTATGGTGTCTTTATTTGCTTTTTCAATCAGGCTACTCCAGTCATCTCTGCTGGATGCTATAAGCCCATGACTTGATAACACTTGCAACACTTTGGTGCTTCTTTTTATCTGCTACTTGCTATTTATGCTTTCATTCTTTCTTGCTTATACTTAATAAACCCAATAATTCTAAACAAAAAGTGTGATGAGCATATATTATTCTGTGGGTCAACAGAAAACCTCAGGAGTAGAGAAAGGGAAAAAATCATTTCACACATGGACCCTGCCCTTTCCTTTTTTAAAATCCCCCATCTTCTCATCTAAGTGAAATGTTAGTGAAATGTAACTAAATACAGTTCTGGGGACGAAACTGCACTCATAGCTGAATGGCAGTCTGAAAGAGGTTGGTGAAGAGCAATTTAAGTTTGCCTTGATGAAGAAAAGTGGTGGCCTTAGTATTTGACAGTCTGTGTTTAGCTCATACTTAGTTCGTGTTTAAACTTGCAGTGGGGTACATGGCTTCTGCACAGCTCAGCTTCATCCTGTTTGACAAATCATAATTTGTATGTATCTCCTTAGATTGGAGTTGAGTGGGTTAATGTATGATAAATAATTACAGCAATGTTCAATGAGAGTAACAAATATATGCATGTATGAAAATGAGTATGTTCAAGGCTCACTGAATCTTAATTGTTAACACTTCTTTTTCTGTACCCTTTCTTTTTCTATGCCCTTAGTTTCCTCCTACTCCACTTCTTTTCATAATTATTTTCTACAAATCTGACATTTCAGTCAGCCTTGTTCATCCCAGGAAGCTAAGAGTTCTGGATTTAGGATTTAGCTGGGGTGGTTTCCAAAAGCCTGCATTCCAGCCATGACTTTCTCTCTAGCGTCTAATGAACTTTGAGAAAAGATTTTGTCTATTCTGTGACCCCATTCCCTGGGCTGATTACAAACCAAGAGACACATTTAATTTTAAACTTTGTAAAGTTGGTGTGGAGACAAAATACAAATGACAAGCAAGTAGTTCAAGCATTTTAAAAGTGTTCAGCATCCTTATCCATCAAGGAAATGTACATCAAAACTACTTTGAGATCACATCTCACCCCAGTACAGCCTCTTTAGAGATGAGTCTGGAAGTGTCTTAAAACCTTAAAAGAGCTGCCATATGGCAACACTGTACCACTTCTGGGAAGACACCCAAAGACTCCATAGCTTACAACAGAGACTCACGCATATCCACCTTTGCAGTTGTTTGAAAGAGAAACGTTTCCCATAGGTCCAGGTATTTAAATGCCCGGTCCTCAGCTGGTGCCACTGTTTGAGGAGGTTGTGGGGCCATGCATCCTTGATGAAGGATGAACATCACTGGGGCCAGGCTTTGAGCATCACTTAAAACCTCACTCCACTTCCAGTCGCTCACTCTCTTTCTCATGTCAGCAGCTTCCCGTTGCCATACCTACTGCTTGCTACTGCACCTTCTCACCTGAGTGACTCATATCTCTCTGTAACTTTAAGTCACAACAAACTCTTTTCTTTGTGCTGTTTTTGGTCATGACACTTAGTTAATAAGATTAATTAATAAGATTACCATCCCTGCCCTAGGCATACTAGCTAGGACACAGAACCAGCCCAAATGCTCATCAACTGATGAATGAAGAGAAAATGCAATTTTATTTACTGCAAAGGAAAACTCAGCCATGAAATTTACGGGAAAGTTAACATCACTAGGAACACACATGGACAAGTACTGAGCCATGTAACTCCCAGAAATACAAATGTCTCTTCCCTCCTCCCCATATGAGGATCACAGCTTTGAATTTTTAGGATTTTGTGTTTAATTTGGAATGCTCGTTGATAACAAGACGCTAGAATGGAGTCATGGAGTGGAGGAGATATCTGAAAGGAGGACAGGAGAGCATGTGAAAGGAGAGGAGGAATTCTGGGGTGGCAAAGTTCAGTCATGGAAAGATATCGAGGAATAGAGCAGAGGAGGTTGGGGAAGAGTTAGCCAAAACAAAAGGTGCATGAAGTCATATGGAAACACACTATTACATAAACCAATTAAGTATTAATTGTATTTTTTAGAGATTATTTTTTACAGAGGTACTCTGTATCAGTGGATAATGCTGTTCCCAATAGTCATGAGTAATCGCGAATCACATGAAAATCTCAGTGCCTCATATGGAATACCTCCCTATGAGTTGGTCAGTAAATCCAGAGGTTGCAAAAGCAACTCAAGCTATTGTCATTACTCTAGGTCTCCCAGCACAACTCGACGGCATGACCCACACATCAGGCCAAAAAAAAAAATCAAGAGAGAATATGAAGCTCTATCCTTGTTGGATAGCACACATAGTGTCAGAAAGTACTATGACAGGCTTTGATGGAGAAAACTCAGCAGTTTTACTCCACTGTAGTCCTTGTATGCTACAACACTAACCTGCCATGCAGCATTGGCATGACTGATGTCAGGCTTATCACACACTATCTTTTTGGATTTTAGACCTGTTTCACAAGAGGGAATTCATACCTGGTACAGTAAACCTGCAAAAAACTTCATGACTAGGGATGACATAGGCCCATCAAGGGGTGGAGAATGGGTGCTATTTGAGTGCACAACCCTAAGCAGAACATCTGTATCACCCCCTCCATGGCTTAGGTAACATGGCCAAAGAGGGGCCAGAAAGAATGTAAGAATCATTCAATAGGGAGGAGGGCTGTGAATCTCTATCTTCTGGCCATGATACGAACATTACAATCTTAGATGTGCAGCGGCTGGGGCTGCCTACATTGGTCCTGACGATGAGTGGCCTTATCCTCAATCAGTCATGGCAAAGTGAGAGTTCATAAAGTGCTACCTCTCCTTGGGGTACTATGGGTTAATGTTATATGCTAGGGGAAGAGTAATTGTCTATTGTGCAGCCACAAATCTCCCATGGATAGTTCCATACCTAGGTTCATACAAACAGCCCTGGTTTAATTCAGTGGGAAACAAAAGAAAAGACATACATGTCATAAAAGGTACTTGTAGGGAGGAAGAGGCCTGAGGGAGTGGGAGGAATGTTTAAGAGAGTTAGGATGATGCAATATACATGTCTATGAAATTGTAAACTAATAAATATAATTTTAAATTACCAAAATGAACTGAATGATTTGTGTGTCAACTTAACACAAATTAGAGTCATCAGAGGAAGAAGCTTCAGCTGAGGAAATGCCTCTTTGAGATCCAGCTGTAAGGCACTTTTTTATTTAGTGATCATTGGGGCAGGCCCAACTCATGGTGGGTGGTGCTATCAATGGTTTCTTGGTCCTGAGTTCTATAAGAAGGTAGACTTAGCAAGCCATGGGAAGGAAGTTAGTAAGCAGCTCCCCTTTGTGCCCTCGGCATCAGCTCCTGCCTCTGGGTTCCTGCTGTTTGAGCCCATCTCTTGATTTCCTTAAACAGCAGTGCTGAAGTGTAAGCCAAATAAAACTTTTCTTCCCCAGATTGCCTTTGGTCATGGTATTTTGTCACAGTAATAAAAACCCTAATGAAGACAAACTGGCATCAGAAGAGGGGTGTTGCTGTAACAGACCTGACCATGATTTGGGGAGGGTTGTGAAAGGACTTTGACACTTTGGGCTAGAAGAGTCATTTAGTGTTCAGAGCTCATTGAGATGTTCTTTAGGAGCTTGGAAGATAATGTCGAGAAAGTGCACAGGATGGATTTGTGACTTGCGAAGTTTCAGAGGGAAGTTTAAATGGCCTCTATCAGAGCCATTTGTTGTCTTCAGTTACGATGCTGTGGTTCTGGTTAGTTGGGGCTGAAGAACCAGTTGTGACTAACAAGATACAAGAACTAATAAGGCAAAAATTTGCTTTACTGAGATGCTTGGTACTGGTCAGCTGGAGCTGAGAAATTAGCAGTAATTAGGAAGAGGCTAACATCACTGAGGTCAAATCTTCTGGAAAGTGTTTTTTGTGAGCACAGAGAAGCTGTGTTCTAGAGGTGGCTAAGGTTTCATCTCATGCTGGCAGTCCGACTTGGTAACGTGTAAGTGTCACCCAGGTGGTACTGTGTTGAAATATGAGCGGCGGGGCTGCGTCCCAGGCACCCAGCCGCCCACATGGCTAGCTTAGCTTATGCCCCGAAATAATTACACGGAAACTATATTCTTTTAATCACTGCTTGACCCATTAGTTCCAGCCTCTTATTGGCTAGCTCTTACATATTGATCTAACCCATTTCTATTAATCTGTGTAGTC
>NC_022012.1:20320543-20344582 GCF_000317375.1 Microtus ochrogaster
ATCTGCCTGGAGTAGGAGAATCATGGCGACTCACTGACTCAACTTCTTTCTCCCAGCATCCTGTTCTGTTTTCTCCGCCTACCTAAGGGCTGGCCTATGAAATGGGCCTAGGCAGTTTCTTTATTAATAAGAAATCATTCCCACATCAGTACTGGTTTAAAGACAGGAAGGATTCACAGAGAGAGCTGTGGCATGGCACTGTGAGAAGTCAGGAAAGGGCAGTGGTGATGTGCAGCAGCCTCAGTTGCAGCTGATGGCCCTGGACTGAAGGGGTCATACAAAGTGGTAGACACTTGGCACTTTGAGGACAGCCTACAAAAGGCTACTGGTGAAAGTTCAGTCCGGTTGCAGCAAGGGTCCCCAGCATATTGGAGATGCCAGTACCATGGGATGAACACCAAGACCGTAGCAGCAGTGGAGTGGATCCGGTTGGTGCCTAGAAGACAATCTGGGTGTGCTTTAGAAGGCAGAGCCAGAGAAGTGACCCAAGTCCTTTGGAGGAGTCCAGAAGATCATGAGTGGATTCCAGATGTTGGGTGGTTTGATTGTGAGTGTGCTCTGTTTTTTTTTTTCACTCTTAAAGTAAGAAAGTATTTTACTGGAGTCCAGAGTTGAAAGACTTGAATTTTAAAAGACTGTATTTTTTTTTTTTTAAAGAGATTTGCTATTTTAAAGGAACTGAAGTTTTAAATGTGTTTGAGTTTGTAAAGATTGTGGGACTTTTAAAGTTATTTAAGATTTTGGGAATGTTGGATAGAGCTAGAGAACATCATTTTGAGTGAGGTAATCCAGACACAGAAAGACAAGTATAACATGTACTCACTCAAAAGTGGGTTTTAAACATAAAGCAAAGAAAGCCAACCTACAAATCACATTCCCAGAGAACTCAGACAACAATGAGGACTCTAAAAGAGACATACATGGATCTAATCTACAAGGGAAGTAGAAAAAGACAAGATCTCATGAGTAAATTGGGAGCATGGGGACCTTGGGGGAGAAACAGGAAGGAGAGCAGAGAAAAATGTAGAGATCAATAAAAATCAGTTAAAAAAAAGATTTTGGGAATGAAAAGAAGGGTAGGGTTGTGGCTTAGTAGTGATGTGTTTGTATGTCAAGTTGACAAGTGATCAGTTGTATTGGTTGATTTTGTGTGTCAGCTTGACACAAACTAGTTCATCAGAGGAGGGCACTTCAGCTAAGGAAATGCCTCCTTGAGATACAGCTGTAAGGCATTTTCTCATTTAGTGATCAGTGCAGGAGGGCCCAGCTCATGGTGAGTGACGACATCCCTGGACTGTTGGTCATGGGTTCTATAAGAAGGTGGACTTAGCAAGCCATGGGAAGCAAGCCAGTAAGCAGTTCCTCTTCATGGCCTCTGCATCAGTTTTTGTGTTTCTGGGATCCTGCCCTGTTTTGAGTTCCTGTCTTCATTTCCTTTAGTGATGAAAAGCAATATAGAAATGTAAGCCAAATAAACCCTTCCCTTCCCAACTTCCTCATTGGATTGATTGGTCATGGTGTTTGTCACAGCAATAGACACAAAGTATTAAAGGACACATAAAAAAACCAACAGATGACAACAAATTCCTAGGAATCCCAATTATACAGCTAGGGCCTGACTTCTGATAGCAAGAAAATCTATGAAACTAATAAAGAACAGGCAGGACAGATAGGGGTGCCTTTATGTTCTATATTATACAGCCACATTTGTAGTCGATGTGGTAGAATGGAACCTGCACAGATACAACGACTTGCCCACAATGCAATGGTCTGTTGAGTTAGCCTTTGACCTAGATGTCATCGAAATGACACCCCTAGAGGAAAGTGAAACTCAGTGGTCTTGGTCATGTTCAACCCTAACTACGCAGGAAGATGTCAACAGGGAAGACGTGCAGGAGGAAGGAAGGGGTGACAAACACTGTGAATCTGAGAGACAAAGCTGGCCACTTGACCAGAGAGGCAGGGCACAACTAACCTTTGCAAGTAACTACCTTTGTTTGCCATCTACTCTGCTGGCTCAACACAGGTCTCTAGGGTGTTAATCCACTTACTAATCAGACTGATAGATTTCTAAACAAAGCATAATTTTACAATCCTTTTTCTGTTTCTGCCTATTAGAGTTTAGATGGCAGAAAGTATGGGTTCTAATATCCCAGCAGAAAACCAGCCAGTGGGTAAGAAGAGAGGCGAGAGTGGGTCTTTCACACAACTGTATTAAATAGACTCCAGAAGAGACAACCGCTTTGGGCTCAAACATGCCACAGCCATTTGAAAGTGGTAGTTGAGAGATTTGCTTTGCTATAATGCATACAAATTAGATCAAGCAAATATTGAGCACGAGTGGAAAAGTGAGAGTAGACGGAGATAATTGTTCCATGGTGGGATTCTTGCTTTGGAGGCATGGGACTCTAGGTTTGATTTCTAGTAATTTATTAGGAGGCAAAATTATAGACTGGCAAGATGATTCAATGGTAAAAGTAAATGCTATACAAGTCTGAAAATCTAAGTTTAATCTGCAGATCCGACAATAACAGAGAACTGACTACCAAAAGCTAAACTCCACATACATACTGTGGCACATATGCACTCTCTCTCTCTCTTTTTCTCTTTCTTTCTCTCTCTCTGTTTCTGTCTCTCTCTCTCCTTTTTTCTCTTTCACACACACAAGATACACACAAGCATATACACACAACACAATAAAAATAATAATAATAATAATAATAATAATTAATAATAATAATAATAATAAATAGCAGCACTAAAAAAAATGAAACAAAGCAGTGTTTGAAGCAGGCTGTGTTCTCTGAGCTCTGAGAACCAACTGAGCATCTATTTCAGGACATAACCAAACTGAAGTAGAGATGGATATCAAAATGAATATGAAAACTGAGGTAAAATGAAGACTCATACAAAAGTGGGGAACAAGAACCATGTCAGAAAGACATTCAAGCACAGATTTCAGCTTTCAAAGTCAACAACCACAAAGAGTAAGACTTGATGATTTGCAAGCAAATGGCTTGGGACTTTCTCTTCATTGGTAAGAAGAGTGTGACATATGAAATAAATGTGTTAAATGCAGGTTGCTGCCATTGTCACCTGATGAGGGAGTGTCATATATCAATCTGTTGATTTCATTGGTTAAGCAATAAAGAAACTGCTTGGCCCTGATAGGTTAAAATATAGGTGGGAGGAGTAAACAGAAAGTAATGCTGGGAGGAAGTGGAAATGAGCTCAGAGAGACACCATGCTCCCCTCTCCCAGGCAGATATGAGAGCTCTGCTCTCTGAGGCACACGCGATGAAGCTCTGACCCAGGATGGACGTAGGCTAGAATCTCTCCCAGTAAGACTGATGCTACACAGATTATTAGAAATGGGCTAGTCCAGGTGCAAGAGTTAGCCGAGAAGAGGATAGATATAATGGGCCAAGCAGTGTTTAAATAAACACAATTGTGTGTTGTTATTTTGGGGCATAAGCTAACTAGGCAGCCGGGGTGCTGGGGACGCAGCCTTGCCGCTCCTATTACAACAGTCACCCTTGAGAGAGAAAAAATACAGCCTTCATTGTCCTCCTGCTTTCCTCCTCACCACATTCCTGAGCTAGCCTTCTAGATTAGGAAATAAGCCTTATAAACATCAACAAATTAAATGAAAGGGGTGTGTAACTATGACAAGACCTGTGATCAGTAATCTAGACTGCTGCAGGGGCTGGAACTGGTAAGAAAGGGCTTAACAAGTAGGGTGCTATACCCAGAGTGGATGCTCGGGTATCTGTATCTGGACTCTCAGGCAAGCAAGTCCAAAATCCACCAGTAGTGCATTTGCAAAGAAAGTCATGCTGTGCACATCACAGTGAAGTAACAAAAGCTAAGAGTAAGAGAAAGAGAGAAAGCCTAGAAGAGTCTTTTATGTATTGAGCATCCAAAAAAAAAAAAGAGGTCACTCTGGGTCTGCATCTGTTCTAGATGAAGCAAGGATACCACAAGAAAACTCATAGACTCAACCTAGACTCATAGAAGCTCTCTGAGACTGAACTGACACACAAGGAGCCTGCAAGCAACTGACCTAGGCCCTCTGCATATATGCATATATGCTGTGTAGCTTGGGATTCCTAACAGTGGGAGCAGAGGCTGTCTTTGACTCTTGCTGACTTTTAGAGCTCTACTCTCATACTGGGTCATCTCACCAAGACTTAATACATGGGGGAGGTGCTTAATCTTACTGCAAACTGATATGCCATGATTTTTGTTGATACCTAGGAGAGGCCTGCCCTTTCCTGACAGAAACAGAGGAGGAACAGATTGTGGGTTGTGGATAGAGGGGGTGGAGAGAAGGATTGTGAGGAGAGAAAGAAGGGGAAACTGTAGTAGGGATGTCAAAAAAAATGGGTGACACCTCTTCAAAAATAAAGGACACCAGATACAGATGAAACAATGCCTTCTAACATTCTGTGCAATAAACAATGTGCTGGCAGATGTCATGTGCTACTTAAATTTACTGAGAAGCTGGCTCTGGAATAGGGTAGACGTCCATATTTCAGACTCAAGCATGCTAGTCTCAAAGTCTCTTCCAAACCCCTGTCCTCGGACAGCCTGGACCTGAGTAACAGGGAGATGGAGAACGGCAAGCACCTAAGGTTCTGGAGCATATTGCACCCTTGAGAATGCCTAGGAAGTAAAGCTTCTCCAACAGGCATCACTATTGTTTATCACGTGGTCTAAAAATGTCTGTGAAGTAGAGCTCGTCTCAGAAGACCAACTAGGGAACGTCAGCTATTGGCTCCAGCTTCCCCAGCAAGTTCCCGTTGGATGTGTGTAGACCCCTGCTTGACAATGTTGCCCCTGTTTGCTCTCTCAATTAGGCTGTCTCGGTTATCTCTCCTGGATGCTCTAAACTCCCAATAGGCTATTTACTATCCTTCTGCTGTTCTATCTACCTCCTAATTGCTGTCTCTACTTCTCCTTTTCTTTGTTTTCTACTTCATAAGTTCATTCATTCAAAACCAAAATACAGCTATCATGGGTTAGCCTCTAGACCATACAGAACTTACCCATCAGTCGCCTACACTGCACGGAGTGAGGGAACATGAATGCATTGGGTTCTAGCAATGAAAGCACAATATACTCAGTTCTGTGAGGAGGATGTCTTCCAGTTTGGCAGATAAAAATAAAACATAAAACCAGAGGTGAGTTAGTGAGCACATAGTGTCATACCGCATCCAGAATGTTCTCTTATTCTTCACTGGCCACAAAGGAACTAACAACATGCTTAGAACCGAGAAGTCTAAAGTCTCCCTTGTTTCAGATCCAACAATCTTCTGTACCATTGTTTAAAGAAACCAGGAAAGTATCTTTTCAGATTTGCCAAGGCTTTAATGGCTGGAAGTGAAGATTGATTTATTTGGGTTAGAATACAGAGAACCGTAAGTATACATTGTAATTTACACATTTGATTCTTATAGACAAGGGGAGCCCTCCTCTGCTCCTACCAATCACATACAGAAAATCAGCATGGCCAGCAGTTTCAAAATAAATTTGAGCAAAATCTCTGTTCACTTTGGAATCACAAATGTCCCACTCTGAATGAGAACTGTCCTGATTTCAACAAATTGTCCTTTGGTCATGGGTTTTATATGATACAGTTTGTATCATTTTATGTGAGAATAACGTCTGTCATAACAATGTCTGAGAAATTGTTCCCATGTTGGCGTGTTTATAATTTATTTTTTCTCATTGGTATGCAGAACACAGTCATCCCAGTTTTTCAGTTCCTCCATTAATGAACATATGGACTCTTTCAGTTTCAGACTGTTACTAAACACTGAACTCTTCTTGGGAAAAACCCCCTGGCTTTTCATATACATTGCAAATATTTCAGTTGTCCATATAAGTAACTATGGAACAGCTTGATGGTGCATTGTATATTTAGTTTTAATAGATACTCTTTTTTTATTTATTAAAATTTTCCACCTCCTCCCCACCTCCCATTTCCCTCCCACTTCCTTTATTCCCACTTCCCATTCCTCTCCAGTCCAAAGAGCAGTCAGGGTTCCCTGCCCCATGGGAAGTCCAAGGTCCTCCCCCCTCCATCCAGGTCTAGGAAGGTGAGCATCCAAACAAACCAGATTCCGACAAAGCCAGTCCATGCAGTAGAATCAAAACCCAGTGCCATTGTCCTTGGCTTCTCAGTCAGCCCTCATTGACCTTCAGAAAGTCTGGTTTGATCACATGCTCCATCAGTCCTAGTCCAGCAGGCCTTGGTGAGCTCCCATTAGATTAGTCCCACCGTCTTAGTGGGTGGATGCACCCCTCGCGGTCCTGACTTCTTTGCTCATGTTCTCCCTCCTCTGCTCTTCATATGGAGCTCAGTCCAGTGCTCCAATGTGGGTCTCTGTCTCTATCTTCATCCATCTCCAGATGAAGGTTCTATGGTAATATGCAAGATATTCATCAGTGTGGCTATGGGACAAGGCCAGTTCAGGCACCTTCTCCTCTGTTGCCCAAGGAACAAGCTGGGGACATCTCCTTGGACCTGGGAACCTCTCTAGAGTCAAGTCTCTTGCCAACCCTAAAATAGCTCCCTTAATTAAGATATCTTCTTCCCTGCTCCCATATCCACCCACCCTTGCTCCATCCCAACCATCCCATTCCCCCAAACTCTCCCCAATCCTCCCCTTTTCCCTTCTCTCTCCCCATCTCCCCTTACACCCACACCACCCCTACCCCGAGCACCCAACTTTTGCCTGACAATCTTGTCTACTTCCAATATCCAGGAGGATAACTATATGATTTTCTTTGGGTTCACCTTCTTATTTAGCTTCTCTAGGATCACGAATTATAGGCTCAATGTCCTTTATTTATGGCTAGAATCCACTTATGAGTGAGTACATACCATATTCATATTTTTTGGGTCTGGGTTATCTTTTAATACTTTTAATTAGTTTTACAAACTTAACTCCAGTATGCAACACATGGGCTGATTCATAAAATATAGGTAAGAACTGCTAGGCACTGACTTTTCCATTAATTCATTTTCAGTCATGTTTACAGATTTGTAATAGGCCTTGAGGTACTTTTCAATTAATATCCTTCATATGAATAATAAAGTTGAGTCTCGTGTTACAGGAGCATATTAGTCATTTTGATAGACCCATGTAAAACCACTTCTCTGTTGTATTCTCTGCCTTTTTTCTGTTTTCTTTTTCAGTTTTTTTGAGACAGGGTTTCTCTATGTAGCTATGGAGCTTGTCCTGGATTTGCTCTGTAGCCCAGGCTGGCCCGGAACTCACAGAGATTCACCTGCCTCTGCCTCCTGAGTGTTGGGATAAAAGGCATTCACCACCACCACTTGGTTCTGCCTTTTTTCTTAATGGGTTTTAGTTCTTATGTAGAGTTGTGAGTCCTTCGCTGTATGTATGGCTTAATTAAAATGGTTTCTTCTTTATTGAAGATGAGTTTTTAAGGCCATCTTCTTTTATATTGACATCTGATCAGAGCAGGGCAGTTTGAGATGTCATATGGTTGGTGATTGCTGATATCTTAACAATCTTTAAATTTTCCAACCGTGACAATAACTACTTCAACATTGACTTAAACTTTTATTATTTATCAGTGACATAAAATTTCCTGAATAATGATTTTTATATTATCTTGAATTATGGCTAAGATTTGAGTATTTGTGGTTATCAAATATACCTACCAATATTCTCCATTCTGCTGTTACACCTGGACTGGTTTCTCTCCACCCACTGGGTCCCCCTCACTAGCCCCTGCAGCCACTTATGAAATAACCATTCTGAGGTCTAATATTAATTACACACTCTTTAGCCTATTAGCTCAGGCTAATTTACCAACTCTTCCTTCTTAAATTAACCCATTTATGTTATTTTATATTTTACCACGAGGCTTGTGGTTTGCTATCTCTTGCTTCTTGGGTGGCTACATGGTATCTGTCTCACTCCAGCTTCTTTCCTCCTTTAACCCTGTTTGAATTTCCCACCTTGCATACAAAAGGGAATCCCATATCAATCAAATCGATTTAGTTTTCATTTTCCACCTTTTATATGCTGATATATGTGGGATGTGTTATATAGTTTACTTCTAAACAGATTTACTATGCAAGATATTGCTTATTACATCTCCATCTTTTTTCATGCATTCATCGCCTTTTTGTATGCATAGCATCATGATACTGCTCCTCCCTCGCTGTACCCTACGAATGCTATTTTTCAACTACGCAGGGCTGAGAATGAGATGACTGCCTGAAGCCAAGTGGAAATGGCGCTAGCAGATGTCTTTCACATGTTCAGTGCCTCTCCACTTAGTATATTGTCAACGGCATTGTTTTGAGTTAGGATGATCTATGTGGTCATTAGTTACAAAATTGCTGAGTGACATTTCATTATATGGATGTGGCACTTTCTGTATTAACTTGTTCATTGATAGGCATTTGGGTTATGAGAAGTTTTATTCATTATGAATTCCTCAAGGTCACAAACAAATCTCCTTATGGTGAATTGCAAAGTGAGTTTTTTTTTACATTATTTTCTGTGAACATATTGGGATTTTCTAGTTAACAAGTAGGAGAATTATACCATTTTGTAATTAAGGACATGTTTTTATTTAACTTTGTAAACTGTGGCCAGATTTTAAAAGATGTTATATCTATTTACAGTTCTACAAGAAAAGCATGTGATGCAATACGAATGCAACAAGAACACCTGTCCTGTCCTAATGAATGCTTAGAAAATTCATTTATTTTTTAACTTAAAGGCTATGTAGTATGCGGGGGAACTCAGACAAAAGGCTGCTTATTTTTAAGGTTCTTTTTATGAATGAACTTCTAGAAAATGCAAACCTTGGATGAAAAGTATGTCAGTGTTTCTCAGCGGGAAGGGATGTCACACTAAGGTCTATGGGGACAGTTTTTGGCATAAAAGAAAAATCAATGTCTTTCCTGTGGTAATGGCTACATTATCAACAGTGTTTCATAAACTCACCACTTTGTAAATTCATTTCTGATTCATTGTGTATAAATTATTCATCCAAAAGAGCTACTTATAAAAATGAAAAGACACAAAGTTGTTTACATTTAGAATACTAGCATGTGATTTTTAGCTTACTATATCATACCTTTAGGGTTATTCACGGTATTTCCTCTTATGGGCTGGACATTTTCTAGCATTTTGGTTTCTTTTCACATTTTTAGTTATTGTGGTTGAGATAGGATGGTCATGTGCATATATCGATGTTAGAGGAGAACTTAGAGTCGTTCTCTTACACCAAGTAGTTCTCAATGATATACACAGGTCATACCTTTGGTTTGGTGGAAGGAATCTTATCCCATGAGGCATTTCACTAGCTCAGCATTGTCTTTTGTTTAAACAATTATGTCTGGTAAGAATGAAAAGACTTTACTTTCCAGTCAGAATAACTTATCTATTTCATGTTTATCTGATCTACAAAATGTATTTTTGAAGATTTGGGTTTTGTTTGGTTTTGTTGTTTTGAGACAGACTCTTACTATGTACTCCTTCTCATTTGGGAGTCACTATATAGACCAGCATGACCTCCAACTTGCAGAGATCTTCCTGGCCCATCCTCTGCATGCTAAGAGTAACAGAGGTGTACTACCATGACAGCCATTTACACACCATCTTAAGCCGTTGCTGAAAGTTCACTTGCTTCATTCCTATCACAATCCTATGTCTGGAATTACTACTCTTTCACGTTTAGATGAGCAGACTGAGGAGGGAAGTGTTAAATGACTGCTCCCCCCCACATTAGTGACACAGTGTAAACACAATGTTCCTCTCCCAAGCCAATCGTCTCTTTATTAAATACTACAAACTTTCATACAATGCAAATTTTATGTTGATTTTTAAATTTGTATAAAATAAATTTGTACCTCTTGGTATATATTTAACCCTTACCTAAATCAAGATAGAAACTGTCCAAAGCTTAAAAAATCTCCTCCTGCTTTCCTTAGATAAACGCTACACCTGCAGGTACCTGAGACAACTATTGGCTGCTTTCTGTTCTTACCATTTAGCAACTTACAAGCTACCATATAAATGGAATCATATATTTTGAGTGAATTCTTTTCCTGTGTCTTATTATGCATATAGCTATATAGATAGTAGTGAGTTTCATTATGATTTTTTTTTGTAAAAGATTTTCAAGATAGTGTTTCTCTGTGTAACAGTCCTGTCTATTCTGAGACTCACTCTAAATCAAACTGGCCTCAAACTCATAGAGATCTGACTGTCTCTGCCTCCCAAGTGCTGGGATTAAAGGCATGCACCTCCACATCTTGCTCAAGTCTTTTTTTAATGAGCCGGTGAGTTTCATTGGTGTTGCTTATAGAAGCATGGATGAGGGATTACTTTCAGGAACATGGGCAACATTGTATTGGCCACAACATAGAAGAAAATATGTCTTAGTGCTAGAGAGATGGCTCAGTGGTTAAGAGTGCTTGCTGCATTTGCAGAGAACTCAAATTTGGTTCCTAGCACCCATATTGGGTAGTTCACAACTATCTGTAATTCTAACTCCAGGGTATCCATCAACTTCTTGCCTCTATGTGTACCAGTACACATGTGGCATACACACACAGACTCATACACATGCATCTAAATAAAAAATATAAATTTTAAGAACATGTCTCTCACATGCAGAAGGCCTAGGTTAATGGCATGCAGTGGGTGACAGTTGTGTAGCTTAGTTTGTTTGTGGGGTACCTAGCAGGGGGACCAAGATCTGTTCATGGTGCCTGAACTAACTTTTTGAAACCAGTTTCTATGGTGGAATGCCTTGCTCAGAACTTAATGAAGTGGGAAGGAGCTTGGTCCTGCCTCAACTTGATATGTCATTCTTTGTTGACTCCCATGTGAGACTTTAGCCTTTCTGAAAAGTTGATGGGGATAGAAAGGAGATTGGGGAAGGGAATGGGAGGAGAGGATGGAGAGGAAAGTGTAGTTGTTATGTAAAAATAAATAAAAAATAATTAAATTTAATATAAAAAACAATGTCTTTCTTCCCAAAAACATAAACTACCTATAAATCCTAGGAATGGAATGCTATGAGTCCCTTCCCACTCCATCACAGCATGCTGATGGATTCAGTAGTGTGAAGGTCTTGAGCAGGTCTTGAACACAGCTGCTGAGTTCAAGACTACAGTGAGAACTTGAGAGATTGCTCAGTAGTTCAGATAACATTGGCTGCTCTTGAAAAGGATGCAGTTTCAGTACCCAGAAACCACATGGTGATTGTAATCAGTTGTAACTCTGGTTTCAGTAAATCTCATGCCTTATTCCATTCTCCACAGGTACTATATATACATATTACACTGACACCCAAGGAAGGAAAACACCAGCATTCCAGAATATTCTACTCCTTCCTCTGGCTCCTTCTGGCTCCTCCTCAGTGACGTTTTTTGAGATTTGGAAGGGATGATACTGATATCCCATTTACAGATAAGCATTTAAGAGCCAAGAATTTTCATGACTTTAACAAGTTATGTGCCTCTACAGTTACCATTATCTACTACTGAAAGAAGTTCCTCTGACCAGTGCCAATAAGAGCACTAATCTGCAAGTGTGGCCATCATTGTCAACAGCAGTGTCATGGGCACAGCCTGTCTGTCTAGCAAAACAATAATGTCCCTACAAGGCTCTATCAGTCTTAGACTTTTGATCAAGTTTAAGATTCTAAAAAAGAGTTTCATCCCATCTGTAAATTAGTATTGAATCCAATCAGAAAGTAGTTGATCAGGTCCATAATAGTCTTGCCACTACTGCAACCGTGAACACACCTAGCTGGCTAATATTGTTGTGTATGGCATCCACAGCTGAACATAAATGCTGATGACAGTTCTTCCCAGAAGCCCGCATTGGACCTTTCTGATACTTGATGGCTAGCCAGAATGATGTATCTATATCCTGTGACCAAAGCATGTGTTGTCCTTAATAATCAGGTCATACTAGCTTCTTCTGATGTGGAACACACAGCAGTGGCAATTGCCTGTACTGTGGGTTTCAGGAGCCTCCGTTACTAAAGACCTTAAAGAAGTGGTCCATTGTCAACACTTGGATTTTGTTTAATGATGTATAGGTTTCTTGGTATAGATTTATCCACCAATAAGTGTTCCTTTGTTTAAACTCATTCTATTTTTTAACTACCCTACCAATTATCATGTTCAGCTGTGGTTTTTCACACAACCTTAGTTTTTTTGGTTGACCTTCCTCCCCGCATCTCTCACCCCCTTCCCTGCTTAGAACGTTACACTCCAGTATCTCCTCATCCACTGCTATGAAATAATATATTCTGCTATTTTTTATTTTAAGACAGTGCCTCTTTATGTATGTCAGGCAGGCTTCCAATTCAACATTATACTGCACCAGGCCCAGGTTAATAACTTAGCAGGGCTGTTGGTTCCCTGGGTCTGCTGATACAAGAGCATGCCTTCTCTAGAGCGGAGGTTAGTGAAAGAGATGGAATCAGCCTGTGGCCCATGTTACTCTGAATCCTCTAAGTAAGAATCAAAGTCTGCTTGTTTGTTTTTCTGATCAGATACTTCTCCATTTTTTAAACACATTTGTCCAGTTTCCAGAGTGCTAGAGTAGTTGATTCTAATAATTACACCACTTTATTTCTGCCTGTTTTTTGTGATTGTTTTGAAACTCATATACTTTGGACTAGAGTTCTAGCTCATTGGGAGGAGAGTTTACATAGGATATGCTAGACCCTTGGTTCAACTCTCAGGACTGAAAATGATGATAGTAGGTATAATAGCTGTAGGTGTAGAAACTAACATGCTTGATGATTCAGGGCAATTTAGGTCTACAAAAAAATGTGTGCAGAACACAGTTTATTTTCCACACGCCTGAGCCACCCATCCCTCACCTATTGCTAACATCTTACATTAATATGATACATTTGTTGCGGTTGATGAGCCTGTATTGATATGCTATTAACTAAAGGCCATAGTTTGCATTAACACTCACCCCTGGTGTTGTATGGATGGGTTTTAACAAATGCCTAATGGGCTGTGACCACTACCACAGCACTATGCAGATCAGGTTCACAACAACTGAGGATGTTCTGTGGTCAGCCCTCCCTTTTCTCAGTCCCTGGCAGTCCCAAGTCATTTTACTCTGACCAGGTTTTGGTTTTATTGTATTTTACAAAATGTTTTATTGTTGGAATGATTAAGTCTGTATGTAGCCTGTCTGGTTAGGATTCTGCTATGGAATAATCTTTTTGTATACTGTGAATATGTTTTGCTCTCATTGGTTAATGAAAAGCTGACTGACCAACAGCTAGGCAGGAAAATGTTAACCAGGACTTGCAGACAAAATGAGATCACAGCATAGAAGATATTGTGATTGTGTAGTTCACTTAAAATGTAATATATATAGCTTGTTAATAGATAATCATAATAGTCAAGTTTGTAGTCATGTTAGTTAAGATTTTCTAGATGTGCATAGATATATTTTAGATAGGCATTCTTCATATCTTTCAAAGATTATAGAATATGGCATTTTAAATGTTTTAATAACTTAGGACTTTTCATGACAATGAGACACTCTGCTCCTGGTAGCACCAATCTACTTCAAGAAGAAGATGGGCATCGAAGAGGATCCTTATGGAGTTTGATAGCCATTTGGGCAAGAAACTGCTCTTGCCTGGACTATTGCATAAACTGGACACAGAGAACCCACAGAGAGAGGACTACTGAACTTGCCTATAGGTGAGAAGATCTTTCGGGGTTCCTGATTCATGAAAGAATCTGTGAGACATTCTGCAGGACACAACAGATAGTGACTGAACTGACTTTGAAATGTCCTGCTTCATGGAAATGTCTGCTGGAAACTATGGGCCTGTAGGCCGAAGATGGATGCCCCAATGGTACAGAGGAACTTTGGGTGACTGTCCAGGCAGCGAGATGTCTCTGTCATTTCAAGAGTTTTGGATTTCTTGTTTACTTAGGTAATATTATATTCTTCTGGAGTCTTTGATAAACTTGAAGAATGGTTAGTTATAGTTTTCCATTGTTATGATAAAAGATAAGGTAGATATAAAAATTGCAACTGTAATTCTTGCTTAATAACTGTTTTGTTATATGTAATTTTGCTATGTTAAAGTTAAAGCCTTCTTTTTTGTTTAAACAGAAAAAGGGGAAGTGATGGAGGAAGGTCATTGGTTAATTAAATAAAGAAGCTGCTTGACCTGATAGGTTAGAACGTAGGTGGGAGGAGCAGAACGCTGAGAGGAAGAGGAAGTGAGCTCACAGACTCGACAGCTCTCCTCTCGGGGGCAGACGCCTCAGAGAGACATGATGCTCTCCACTCCTGCGGGCAGAGGCGAGAGCTCTGCTCTCTGAGGCACACGCGATGAAGCTCCGACCCAGGATGGACGTAGGCTAGAATCTTCCTGGTAAGCGCACCTTGGGGTGCGACACATATGATTGGAAATGGGTTAGTCCAGGAGCGAGAGTTAGCCGAGAAAAGGGCTAAAGCTAAAGAGCCAAGCAGTGTTTAAAAGAATACAGTGTCCGTGTAATTATTTCGGGTAAAGCTAGCTGGGTGGCGGGACACAGCCCACAGCTCTTATTACTACAGATTAATACATTGGTATGAATTTTGGTTTATTGATACAAACTTAAAGTTAATGTTATTATACTGTATGTCTGTTTCTATTCTTGTTTTGGGGAACTATGCTTATGAAGCTCATTTTAAAATGTAGTATATCATTAAAATTACAGGTTCATAGTTATCTGTAATAATCAAATTTGTGGTAATTTTAGGTATGTTTTCAAGGTTAAACAGATATATGTAGATATATGAGTCAAACACTTTAAAGACCTACAGAATAAAGTTTTTAGTAACATAAGAAATCTCTTGACAGTGAGACATGTCTACTCCTGGAAGTACCAATTTACATTAAAAAAAAAGATGACTGCATCAAAAAAAACTCTGTATGGAATTTGCCATCTTTTTAGCAAAAGCTCACCATTTGGGCGAAGAAACTACCCTTCCCTCAATTGCTGACAGTATAATATCCAAACTGGAACAGCAGGACACAAAAAAATCATTTGTCACACTTTGCAAAGACAAGGTAAGGCAGTCCTTCAAAATTACCTGCTTCACAAACATATCTGTCAGATATATTAGGCCAGTAGGCCAAAGAGAGATACCCCAACATTACAGAAGAACTTTGGGTAACTGCCCAGGCAGCCAGATGTCCCTGTCATTAGGTAATATTAAAACTTTTCTGGGGTCTTTGATAGAGTTAAAAACTAAATAATTAGTCTTAAATTTTTCCTTAGCTATCATTAAATGTAAATTAGGTATAAAATTTTAGACTCACAAAAATAAGATAAATAATAGAGTATCTTCTCTAAATTTTCAAAATACAAATGAACTGGATACTGTAGCTGTAATTCTTACTTGATAACTATTTTTGTTTTATATATAGTTTTATTATGTAAAGTTCAAACCTTAATTTTTAATTAGAGAAAAGAGGAAAATGCTGTGGAAAAATCTTTTGTACACTGTGAATATATATTACTCTCGTTGGTTAATGAAGAGCTTACTGGTCAATAGCTAGGCAGAAAAAGGTTAGGTGGAACTTGCAGACAAAAAAGAGTGTGGGGTAGAAGAGGGTGAAATCACCAGGAAACAGAAGATGTGGAGAGAAGCAAGATGAACATGTTATGCTAAAAAAAAAAGATATCATAATATATACCAAGTTTGTATAAGAAATATGTTAATTTACATTGTAAAGGCTAGTTGGTAAAAGCCTAAACTATCAGTCATGCAGTTATAACTAATATTAACTCTCTGTGTGGTTATTTGGGAGTGACCAGTCCCAACAAGAAGTACCACCGGCAGGATTCTTTCACTAGTAAATACCCAAGTAGGTTTCCACTATATCCTTTTGTGTGTTTTTGTTTCTTTTTACCCTTTAATGAGTATTTATATTAGTTGGTTTTTATTGTGAACTTGATACAAACTCGAGTTACCATGGAAGAGGAACCTCAGTTGAGGAATTGCCCCCATCACATTGGTCTATGAGCATGTCTGTGGGGCATTGAAATGATAGTAGATGAGGTGCCATGTAAGAGGTCCCAGACTACTGTGGATGTCACTACTGGTAGGCAGATGGACCTGATCTGTATAAGGGAAAGCCAGGAAAACCAGAGAGATAGAGAGAGAGAGAGAGAGAGAGAGAGAGAGAGAGAGAGAGAGAGAAACAGTGTTTCACCATATTTTTGTTTTGAGTTCCTGTCATGCTTTCCCTGGATAGAATACATCATGCAAGTCAAATAAACACTTGCTTTCTCAAGCTGCTTTGAGTCATGGTGTTTATCACAGCAACAGAAAACAAACTAGGGAGTTATTTCCTAGTTTTTCATTTTCGCCAGCTGAAGGACTACTGAGTTCCAAGTTTTGGCAATTATGTATGGAGCTGCTGTACACATGCAAGTGTGGAACGTTTGGTAAATGCAAGTTTTCAATTTAGCTGGGTAAGTACCAGACCCTAGCTACTAGAACTTATCCTTAGATAATACTTGAACTTAAAAAAGAGCTGTCAAAGTGTTCCAAAGTATCAGTACCTTTTCATATTCCCACCAGCAATAACTGAGACTTCCCCCTGGCCCACATCTTCACCAACACTTAGTGCTGAGAGTCTTTAACCTTTGGCCATTCTAGTAGTAGTATCACATTGATTTTTTAACTCATATTTTCCTTATGACATTGGATGTTGAGCACATTCCTCTGCTTATTTTCCCTTTGTATATTTTGATGAATGTCTACACAGATATTTTATCCTATTTAAAAAGGGCTTGCTTAATTTCTCTGTGTTGAATTAAGAGATATTTGTATATTTTAGATACTCTTTCTGTTGGATAATTATTGTTTACAAATGTTCTTTCCAAGTTATGCCTTGCCTTTTCTTTTTCTTAATGGTGTTTTTCACAGTGCACAAGTTTTAAATTTTAGTAAAGTCCCATATGGCAATTGCTGGTACATTGTGCTTTGAATTTAATCCTGTTTATTAGGGAAGGATTTTCTGAGCTCCTCACTAAGCCATGAGAAATCAGCCTGCCATTTTGTAAACTATAAAAGGTATCACACTGAGCAACTTGCATCCTGCTCATTGTTAAATCCTCCCAATATCTTTACAGAATGGATACAAGCTTACATCATCATTTTATTCCATAGTGGGTTTAAGATTGATCACATTGCCTGATGTCGCAATGATAGAAAATGTGAAGTTAATGTTTTAACCTAAATGTCTGAACTGATGTCTGCAGAGCTTGTCACGCTGCCTGGAAACAGGGAATCTCAGGTCTAGCCCAGAAGCACCTAGAAGTGGGCAATTAACTTGCCACATGTCTTGAAAGGCTTAAAGTGATAATTCATCTGATAGTTCTGCTTTCTTTAAGCCTTTAGTTGCAATATTTCACTTTTTCCTGTACCTTATTTTTCTAAATATATTTTAATTGAAATATAATTATATCATCTCCATACCTCCATTTCTTTCCTCTGGCCTCTCCCAAGTACCGCCAGCTCCTCCCATGCTAGCCCCTGACTCTCACATTCAAGGCCTCTTTTTCTTTGATTATTATTGTTATATGCAAGTGTGTATGCAGAAATATATAAATGTAACCTGCTAAACCCATTTACTTGTGTGTGTGTATATTCTTTTAAAACTGATTGCTCTACATAGGACAACCAAAAGGGGGGGCTCATCCTTGATGAGAAAGGCTCATTATCCTTCTCCTAGGAACTATTAGTTGCCCATAGTCTAGGGGTAAGAGCATAATTCTACCTCCTTCCGTATTTACATGTCTGATGTTATTGCCATTATTCTGGGCTGGCTTATGCAATCATTTCAAGGACAGACTATTTCACATTGAACATTCCAGTAATCTGTCTCTTACAATCTGTCTGCTCTTTCTTTCACCAAATTCACTAAGCAAGAGCTGTACTATATACATATCTGTTAGTGCTGGCCTTTCTACAATCAATTGATTTCTGCATTCTATCCAGTTGTGGTTTTCCATACCATATCCATTTTCTGTAAAGAGAAGCTTCTTTTAGTAGGGGTGGTAACTAAATTTATCTGTGGGTATAAGGATCAGATTTATAGGCCTTTTATAAGGCCTATGACCTCACTAACCCTGGGAAGATAGAGAGATTCTAGTACCAGGTATTATTTTCCACCTTCTAAGTGAAATTCAAGTACAATTAGACAACTCTTGGTTGCCACTGACATGTGAGTACCAATCATTGATCCTTTACAGATATTATGCCATGCTGGTCATTATCATGATTCATAGGTATTATAGCTGTGTAGATTGTTTTATTCTGCTTTCTTGGCACCTTGCATACTCCTTTTTAAGGTTGGATCCAGCAGGAATCATGAGTCCAGTGTCTAAAGTGTGCCATGTCTTCAGCAATAAAGACCCATCCTCCACCCATGAGACATAATGAAGTCTACATGAATTGACTATTTTGTTTTGGGAATCTCTTGGACTAACCTAACCAACCATTCAAATGGAGGCTTTGTTATGCATAGTGGTAGGGCTTTTGCTAGTCTATGGTTCTTATGGGAATATTGTTACCAACCGCACCCCTTTTACTCCCAATGAGGCAATCAATGGCTGAACACATAGCACTAGATTTCCTATGTATCTGGAATAAAGTCTCAAGCAAAGGTCTGGCTGCTTTCTGCATCTCTCCTAAAACTCTCCCTGGTTTAAAAGTCAAAGCTCTCTCTCTCTCTCTCTCTCTCTCTCTCTCTCTCTCTCTCTCTCTCTCTCTCCATTCATTATTCCTGAGTTTGGCACCTACTAACACCCCTCTGGAAATTCTTCTCTAATAATTTGGCATTGTGCACCATAGTCTATCATTCTAGTGTCAATACCCAGTCCATTGTTTCTTGCCTCATTTTACCCCTCATGCTCAATGTCATATTGTTCTCTTACTTGTTCCTCATTACATTTTCCTTGCTATGAAGGGCACCCATGTGAAAATTGATTTTGGTTAACTCTGTCCTCTTACAGAACTAAATCTGTGTTTATTTTAGCCATTGCTAAATTTATACCTCCCAGCAAAATATCTAGAACCACTAAGGATTTTCTTTTCTGTGAATTTTATTTTACTGCTGGGAATTCTCAACTATCATCAAGGAGTCATTCCCTGATAGGAGTCAGCCATAGAGCTTTGGGAAAAACTCTTCCTCCATTGTACTTTGTGTAAATGTCTTTTGGTTCTTTTTATGGCAGTAAATCAATGGCATTCACAAACATGTATGAGACTCTAAGCAACTGAAGTCTATTATTTGTTCCATACTTCTATTAGCTCCTGCTATATGATCTCTCAAAAACAACTGCTCAGCTCAGCATCTAGCACATAAAAGATACTCAGAAAGTTCTTTCTGAATATATGGGAGGAGACACAGGCAGGAGTTCAGAAGATGCCCATGTCAGTCTTTTTGGTTTCCTTGACAAATCTAGAGTTATCTGAGGAAAAGAAGCTCAACTGAGGAAAATGTCTCCACCAGATTTGCCTGTATATATGTCTGTGGGCACATTTTCTTCATTAATGATTGTTGTGGGCGGGTTTACCACTCTGGGGGCATTGCCACCACTTGAGTTGTATAATAACAGCAGGCTGAACATGCTAATACATAGTTCACCTTCAGGAATTCTACTTCAGTTTCTGCCCTGCCATCCCTTCTTGATTGACCACAAGTTATTAGATGAAATAAACCCTTTGCTCCTCAAGTTGCTTTTGGTCATGGCTTTCAGTACAGCAATAAGCTCAAGAAAATTAAACTAGAACAGGAGGCAATTTAGTTAGATGTTAAAGGATGTAATCAAATATTTGAATTTTAGTGTTATTTATATCAGAAGATAATTTATGTAAAGTATGTTTGTCATTTTGAAAACTATAATAATTTTTATAAAATCTAACTATTATTAATTAACTTTGTTTAGGTTGTAGCTCTGATTTGACTCTCCAGCATGAAGCATTGGAATTTGCCCATAGAAAACTACATTAAAGTTTGGTGGGCTCCCCAGCATCTGGAATGAATAATTTACTTATAAGGATAGAGCTAGGTAAACCCATTCCCTAATATCCCAGTATTCCAAGGTGTTAGCAGAGCACTAGGAACTGAGACCATGAATACAGTCAGTCTTATCCAGCTGTCTGTTTGTGCATAGTGGTAAAAAGTTAATAGACACAGTGACAACATCTCACTTATCACCCCACACTCTTACATAGTATTCTTGTGTATCCACGTGTGTTTGTGCATGTGTGTGTGTGTGTGTATGTGTGTTCCTTTAAACGCCTTCTGACTCCAGAATACTTCCCAAGCTGTACTGATAATACATTCCAAAGAAATTTTTCAAAAGCAAAAAGAATTGGCAATATACTCTATTGATAAAGCTTCACTACAGATTCTCCATATTGTAACACAGGAAAACTATTACAAAGGAGAGATCTTCACCAGTGGAAGGCAAGCACAGTGCGGTCTGAGATTGAAACACTTACCCACCACGCCCCACTAATCCTCTTTGACTTCTGGACATCATGGCACAAGAGTGTCCAATTTTCCATCCCAATCCAGCCTCATCTCCATTATACACTGTTATTAGCTAACTTTTGGTGCTATGATAAACACCACAACCAAAAGACACTATGGAAAAAGGCAGAGGGAAAGTTTATAATATTGTGGGGGAAACGCAGCAGCAAGAATTAAGATAATGAAGCTGAGAAATCACATCTTCTATCACAAACACAAAGCAGAGAGCTTAAATTCAATGGGGAATGAGGCTATAGACTTTCAAAATTTGCCTAGTGATAAACTTCCTCCAAGAAGGCTCCCCATCCTCAAGTTGCCACAAGCTCCTCAAACAGTGCCACCAACTGGGGACAACATTAAAATACTCAAATCTTTTTTTATAATTAATAATTATAAAAAAATTTTTATAATAAAAAATTATTTATTATTATTGTGGGGAATAATTTTTATTTGAACCACAGCATTCCACTCTCTGACTCCCATAGACTAATGGCCATGTCATAATACAGAATTAATTTTGCCCAATTTTAAAAGTCTCCATGGTCTTTAACAATTGCAGTACTGTTTAAAAAGTTAAAATCTCTCCTGGGTCTTAAAGCAATCTTTTACCTGAGACTCACTTTAGGAAAAAAAAACAAATTATATACTTCTAACACACAATGGCATAGAATAGAAATCATCCTCTTGGGGTGGAGAATTAAGGTAATATTGAGCTAAACCAAAACAACATGAAATCCCATAGCTCTGAGTCTGATATCTGCACCTGGAAATTTAGAAGCTCTCTAAGAGTATGGCGCCCCCAACTTACATCTTTCTCACCACAAAGCCAGTATCACATGAATGGCACCACCAACTTCAACTGCCAGCTTGGGATGGGCCTTAGCCCCATTGATTCACATTAGCAGTATTTTTTGTGTGAAACTGTTTTGTAAGAGCATAAAACCCCCTAAGTCTTTTGCTTTCACATTTGGAAGTTTAACCTTCTTGCCCGAAGAGTACTTATTGTTTCAACGCGGGACAGGATGTCTTTTCTTAGTGGCACTAATCTTAATAATTGCAGCCTCCCTTCTTACACATGGCCTGTCTGTAACATTGGACTCCACAATTGTGAATTTTTTCTCCAACTCATACTTTATAAAAAGTATCCTTCTATTCCACTTGTCCCTTTTCATCACAGATCTACATAAGAGATATCAGTAATAACCATTTAACAGGTTTCAGTGCTGGCTTGACATTTTCTCTACTAAACACATTATTTTAGTTTAGTCTAGGACAAGGCCTTGGGACACTGGAAGAGGCAGCAGAGTCTTTATTAAAATATCACAGCAAGCAGTCTATAGTCCAGGTGTTAACAAGGATTTTGTTCTCTGAAACTTCTTGAGCCAGTCCTCCATAGTATATATTACTCTCCACACTTTTGGATGCGGGTTACAAAGTCTTCCAAATTCCTTCTAGAATGATCAATTAAACCCTGCTTACAACATTCCTAGTTTTGACAGTTTTCCTAGTTGAAAATTTGGAAGACTTCCACATTCCTCCCCAAACCAGTATGGTCAGGTTCTTCACAGAATTATCTCCACTGGTCCTGGTACCAACTTCCATATTAGTTATTTATTGTTGCTGTGATAACACACCATGACCAAAAGCAACTCATGCAGTTTATCTTCACTTGTGGTTCCAGTGAGAGAGTCTATAATGGCAGGGGATACATGAAAATAGGCATACAGAGCAGGAAGCTGAGAGAGTGCACCTTCAACTGCAACCATGAAACATATGGATAGAAGGTCAGGCTGCAAATACCCAAGGACTGTCTCCAGTGACATATTTTCTCCATCAAGTCTCCACTTTCTATAACTTCCATTACTTCCCTGAATATCACTGCCAACTGGAGAACCAGTTTTCAAAAATCCAAGCCTATGGATGACATTTCTCATTCCAACAATGTGCAAACATACGGACAGCATATTATTACAGAGCTCCTGAGACTCTCCCATGTTCAATTCATACAAAATGAGAGCCATTGATCTGCTATGGGCTATCCTTATCTCACACCTCAGTGCTAAAGGACCTTCTCGCCCAACTTCAGTGAATCCTGTCACATCTGAGTAATAATCTTATAAAAATCCTAAAGCACACAAGGCGAGACAGATTGAGCACTGGCTGTGAGCAGAGCACTGATGATAAAGACATGGCTGTCTTGTTGACTCCCAGTGTCAGGATCACAGGTAGCAGTTAAGTGTAGCTTCTGCCTCCTTCCCAATGTAACACTCTTAGGAATACAGGTTGCTCAGGCAGGGAGGTTTGATAGATATTCAAGAAGTTTTTGCTCCTGAAAATTCATCTTGGCCTAGAGATGAAAAATGTGAGCCAGCTCATTATCTTCCTGTGAGCATATGTGGATGTTGGTTCCAAGCCTCTCTTAGCAGCTCTTTCTGGCTCTAAAGAAAAAACGAACATTTGAATTGCCAAAGGTTCAGGTTCAGTGTATGTGGCCCACGGAGCCAGGCATTTTGAAAGTCAGTGGTTCAAGAATGGATTTAGATTTGGGGACTGAGTGAAAGGTCACACAGATTTGTCAAACATCCCTGTCCCCTTCTTTCCATTCCATTGCCTCTGCCAATTTAAAGTCTTTATTGCATGTCTTCTGGGAAACTGGCAGTCTTCTTTCAGGAAGCTCTCCGTCTCTAGCCTGGTCTCATTCACAGCATCTTTCACACAGTGCAGGCTTGACTTCCGCTAATTGCAAATCATCCCGTGACAGAAGCCTCTAAGGGCCAAACACTGCCTGAAGAACCCATGTGTGACTGAGAATAATTAAAGCAAGCTAATTCTCATATTTATGATTCCAGTATTTGTTTAGGGTAAAAATTAAGGGTTATTTTTTATAGGAGATGCGAAGATGGTTTGAATCAGTGAACCTGAATTTGATCCTCCGAACCACACACTTGTAAACAAAGCACTGGAGCAACAGTGATAGGCAGATGCTTGGGGCCTGCTGGCCACACACTGTTCAGGCAAATGAAGGCTCTGTCCCAAAGGAGGCAGAGGACACTCCTGAGGATGGCATCTGAGTGTGCTCTCTAGCCTCTACATTTATGAGTACCCAAGTGTGTGTGTGCATACACACACACAGAGACACACACCAAATACCTCCTTTGGTAATTTTTAAGTAAGGGTTTACAAGAGGACAAAACTGTCAGACCTGGAATAAAGTTTTCTTAGCTCTCCACATTCCATACACACCCTTCACTTCATCGCCTATATACCTTACCACAGGGTATGGAAGGCAGCAGGTTGGACTCTTCTTTCAGTTGTGTGCACCACTGTATTGTTTACATTTTGTGGGAGGTCCTTCCGCTCCTCCAGCCTATAGCCGCTGAGATACCAGCCCATTGGGGCATGGTCTCTCTCCCTTTAAAAAAGCGGCCACTTCCCTCTCCT
>NC_022012.1:20345155-20355883 GCF_000317375.1 Microtus ochrogaster
AAGCTGCCTTTCCGAGAGGAAGATGGAAAAGAGAGTGAGCTCAGGCTGGAAGCTGAAGATCAGCCTGCTTCAGCAGATGGGGAGGAGAATGGATGTGGCTTGTCTCTTAAAGGGACCAAAACCATAACATTCCTAGGTCTTCCTTATAATAAAAAGCATGCACGTCAAGGAAGCAGAAAAGGAAAGGTCCAAGATGGCGGCAGGCAGGTCAGAGGTAATGGGAGTGGGCGTGGCTTTTCCCTTAAAGCAACAGGAAAGCACAACAATACTGACAAGCACTTTACCACTGAGACCCATCCCCAGTTCTAACTTATGAATTTTAATATAAGAATAAGAAATGAATTCAGACACCTAGGGTGACACCAATGTGATTAGAAGAGACTGGAGTTGAAGACCTGGACAGAGAAGTACCAGATTGAATCAGAATGAGAGAGATTTAGCCTGGAAATTTTAGCTTTAGAAAATGTGGAGGGGGCCTCCAGCCAAGGAAAGAGGGCAACTTGTGGGAGATAAAACGTACAGGAAACAGATTGCCCTGTAGAATCTCCAGGGAGGTCTGGTTCAGAAATATCTTCATTTTCAGCTCTGAAGAACAGAGCCACAAAGATAACAGATTTGTTTTGTATTAATGTTAGTTTCATAATTTGGGTGATTTGCTAAAGATGATATAGAGCTTAGGAGAACTGCAAGGCAATCTAAGCAAGTAAAGTAAGTACAGACCAAATGCCTCCTCTGAAACCTTCTGAAATGTTGTGAAATAAACCGCACCACTGAAGCAGAGAAAGTCATGTTCTCTTCTTACAAATGATCTCAGATGTTCACTTAAATACTTAATTTAAGAATAAGTAAAATAAAAATAGATATTTCCTGGTAGTCTTAAAAGATAACTCAGCTAAGAAAATAACATACAACATCATTAATTAAATGGCCATGAGAGCTAACATTCTCTAAGGTTCAGTGGCCAGTGTGTGAGGGCACATAGCTTATAAAAAAGCCAGTCACAAGACAAGCCTCACTTTGTCTAGTAAACAAAAGGATAGCTATGCAAACTGATCAACGATGCTGTCCCCAAGAGATATTAGTGGCTTATCATTACTTGTATTTACTCCCAAATGCAAAGACAGCTGCTGTGATTAAGATACCCAGTAACACAGCTTCTTGTTTGTGCCACTACCCTTTCTTAATGCATGACTAAAACAGATCAAATCCTTCAAATTAAAGTGTATGGAAAACAAAGGAAGTGCAAATTGATCTGTCCAAAGCAAAGAAGGGAGAGAGAAAGGGAGGGAGGAAGAGAGTGAGGAAAGGAGGGAGGAAGGGAGGGAGGAAGGGAGGGTGTCTGAGAAACTATGGCTTCCACTCTAACCTCCCCTGAGGACTTCATAAGTCCCCCTAAGATTTTTCAGACACATTTAGAAACTGCTTCAGGGAAACAGCAGATACCTGTTATTGACTTGGTGGCTGGTTTGCCATCATCTAGGGGTTACCTAGGTAGCTGGCCTTGTCCTTCCACTGTGTCTGGGTCTCCATGTCTCAAAAGGTTGCTGCCCAGTTAACTCAGTTTACACTCTGGAGGGATAAGGGCCTCTCTATTCCAACTGTACACTTATTTTACAGTACACAAGTATTGTCCTGGGCACTTCAGAAGACAGATCATCTCAGAAATTCTTGAAAGCATATATATAAATAATACACTGATCATTCAGTAGGCTAAGAGTGCTTAGGATAAAATGATGAAAACTCTTGCATTTCATTTCTTGGAAGCAATTAGCTATTGTTAAAACATCAGTTTTATTTTGTCGTGCAGCTAGGAATATTGTTTTCTAATTAAAGATTATGCATGAAGCTTAGCAGACATTCCTTGTTCTGTAGAAAGCTAACACCGCCTCCAGTCCTCCACAGTCAAATCACCCCCAGCTATGGCAAGCCTCAGGGTGGTGGGACTGGGATGTGAAGCCTGTGTATGAACACAAAGCAGCACTCCATGGGGTTACTCCAGTGCCTTCTCTGAGTCCAGTCTGGATCCTTCTCAGCCGCCAAGTGCACTTGTTCCCCAGCAGAGTCTTCCTGGAGTCCTGACAATTTCAGGTCCTGTTGCAAAGATTTGACTTCTCTTGTCTCAGGAAAAGGCTCTGTGGCAGGCTGTTTGGTTTCTCAACAGAGGGGGAGGACAGAACCATAGGCAAAAAAGACAGATTAAGGAAGATCTTGGAGTCAAGATTATTCTTCAAAAAACTTATTCTCATATGTGGTCTCAACTCCCTGGTTCTAGCTGCTAACAAGTGGGGAGAGACATCTGAGATCCCTCAGGAAGAGAGCCTGAAAGAAGGTTTATTGAGAGGCCACTGTATAAAGACAGATTTTTGAAAAGGACCAGAGATGATGTTTGGAAAGGTGTTGTGGGAAGCCTATAGGCCTCTTCTCACCAAGCAGGACACTGTTCGACAATGGAGTCCAAATGCATTTGTCCATCTTAACTTCAGTCTTCCAGAGGTGCTTCCAGTCCAGTCAGAGGTGCTGATGAAGCTGGGACCTGAGATCACTCACAGGCCCTGCCTTCCGTTCCTGGAGGCTAATGCACTAGACGGGACCCAAAATATAGAGACTCTGTTCATTGGTCTGGCCTCCAGATGCCACTCTTGGAGAGCAGAAGGACACCACTCTTGGCACTTCTCTGTGTTGAAACCATCCTACTAGGAGAGGAGCATGGGCTTCCCTGGCTGGACACCCTTCTGTTGGGGCATCCAAAAGCACTGGGGAGGAAAACAGTTCATCTCACAGACACTGAATCCAGGGAGAAATAGAAGGAAGATAGAAACAGGGAAGTGAAGGGAATGAAAACTCGGGGAGAGAACTGGTCCAGGGATGGCATCCTGGCTAAAATAAGTGTCACACTGGCAAATGTCAAGGGAGACACCTGTTGAGTGTTTGGTCAGACAACAAAGCCTTCTCTGGGAGAGACAAAGTGCTGCTCAGCAGAGATGGAAACAGTCCACACTTGGCAGGCTCTGCATCCATCCACAGATGCCCTGGGCTGAACTGGCTGGGATGTTTTGGTGTGGGTGCCAAGCTGAAGGGTAAAGCTTGCTAAGGCATTCCATCAGCAGCAGTGCACTGCCGTTGGCATTGTAAGTCTGGATCTAACAGAGCAGTCCTGCTTACGAGCAGGGGAAATCTCTCCCAAAAGCTTCTGAGGAAATGTGTTTGTCAGAGGGACTGAGGCTGCCTGAGCACTGTGGTCCAGACCTGTGTTCCTCTGGGGCTCAGGAGGAACACTCCTCCTATTGCAGCCTGTATGCAGAGCATTAGCCGATGCATTAAATGGGCAGAACAAGCACTGCCATGCTTTGAAAGCCACTGAAAAGACTGCTGGCTCTTCTTTGCCATTAAAGCAAGACCCTTGAAGTACATCAAGTGCTCAAAGCAGATGAGAAAATGTGGGGATGCTGTCCCTATTTAAATCAGTTTGCTGAAACCTCAAAACATACATTGTCCGCTGTGGTATGATGGTGACTTATAGTTCCTCAACCCAAGAGATCCCTACAGGGTAGTGCTGTGCTTTAGAGGCATACTATAGGGCTCAGTTAACATGGACAACTACTGTCCTCTGTTATGGCTGCATTCTTATCTTCATGCAAAGAAATGAATTCATGTATATGTGCCCATGTGATCATGGGTGGAAGGAGAACATGGGTGCATATGCATGCCCAGGTTGCGGATGTAGAAATCTGTAATGCTATTTCCTTTTCTGTATTTGAAACCCTACATCAAAGTTGTTCTCTTACATGCCACTAGAAAAGAGCTCTGAGAAACTTAATATGAGACTTTTGTTGTTCCTGTACCTTGCAAACATATGTTTGTTGCAATGCGTCTAAAATCAGCATTTGAGGGATGAGACTTTTAAGTAATGCCTGTCTGGAAGAAAGGAGGGAGTGCTTGACCTGTGTTCTGTCTTGCAGCTGGAAAAGGAGGCAGGAGGGAAGCACTTGGTGCAACATGTTCTGGAATCAGGAAACACTGGGGTCTTATTTCACAGTAGCTAGGGGGCGGGGTTTCACAGAACCTTCCTTGTGTTTCCTTGGATCATATCACCAGGTTGGGACTTGAGAGTTAAGAAGACTCTTGAACAGTCAGCTTGTAAGGTGTGTGTGTGTGTGTGTGTGTGTGCGCGCGCGCGCGCGCGCACGCGCGCGCATGCAAGCGCATGTGTATGTTCATGATACCAGGTCCTAACTTTCTAAAATAAAATGTGCTAGTATTCAAAGCGTAGTAAAGTGCATACATTCTATGTATTTTTCTTCTCTGTATTTCTTTTCCCATTCTTTCATTTCTATTTATTGAACACCTTCTATCAGCCACTGCACTGGGGTATGGGATTCATACTTCTTGCACCCAAAGAGTTAGTTGTCCAGGGTTAGGTAAGCAAAAGAAATGTGTAAAATCACGTTATAATAATAAAAAACTAATGGCCTTATATGAAAAAGAATATGCACATAGTTTATACACTCTGAAGTTTATACACTCTGAAGGCAGATCTTCTAGGGTATATGTGTGTGTGAGTTAGTGTGTGTCTGTATGTATGTGTTTGTGTATGTGAGTATATGATGGGGATGAAAAAAAAGAAAAAGAGAGAGAGAGAGAGAGAGAGAGAGAGAGAGAGAGAGAGAGAGAGAGAGAGAAGGGTAGATTCAGTACTTAGGATTGACCTTTCTGAGACAGCAGCATTTATTCACTCACATCAAATTTGACACGTGTTTGGAGAGTCTATGAAAGGTGCTGACATAGATCCATGCTCTAAGACTTTTAATTTCCATGTCAGGAGCAAAAGGCTCAGGTTTAGCTGATAGGAAGCTTCTGACTGACAGCTGGGTCTCCTCTCCCAGTGAGAAGAGCTTCGGCCAGTGCAACTTCCAGTCTCTCCCATGTAGGAAGAGGATTGACATGGGGATAGAACGTATAGGAGTTCATTGACAATGAGAATGGATTGTCCAATTGGTCAGGAGACCACGAAGGAACTGAAATAGATAAAAGTGGGCAGGGGGGGTCTTGGTAAAAGGCACAAGAGTGGGCATGGGGTGCCAGCGACAAATGGGAAACCTCATTATCCCATGTTAATGTCCATATATGGTTTCCAGCTCAGAGGGGGCAGCAACCATCAGGTTGACATTGAATGAGGTCCCCTGAGGTCTGCTCTCAGACTGGCTATGTGAAGAAGACTCATTATGGTGACAGGGATGGAGGTTACTTAGCAACCTAAACCAACACTGACTATGACTGGCTAGTCCTGACCTCTAGCATTCTAGGCTAATCCACAAATCCTGTAGGTAGAACGAAGACATATTTCAGAGACAAGTCTCTTTTTATGCTTATAGGAATGGACAGAGCAACATTGTCTCAGCTGTAATGTCACGTTTGATTCAGTGATGAGTGAACATTGAAAAATATCTGCCAATAAGACCGTAGAGCAAAACCATGGCCGTGGAATTCACCACCCAGAAGTTCCCCGGCAAAATGTTATTATCACCTATTGAACGAATTGCAGAGTCAATATTTACAAATGACTCCTCTCAATGTGCCATGCACAAATCATTTATGTGGCACTGTCATCTCAATAGGCAGAGTTTAATAATAGGATGGGCTGAGGAGCAGATATCTTTACAGTTCTAGTTACCCATATAGGGAGTCTCTGCTTCCTATGTCAGAAATCATGGGATTTTGAGTTTACTAGTCATAGTCCCTAAATAAGCCCTTCCCAAAGGAATAGGCAGGGACATACTGAGTGATACACTGAAATGGTGAGTTTGCACTTAGAACTTCTGGTTTTAAGGGGATTGGCAGCAGGTAGAAAACTACTGTTGCCCAGGTTACATGAGGTTCTAGTTGAGCTGAGGAACTTGCTGTGTACAAGGACGAGAGCAGGAACCATGCATATCAGACAGGTGATCCATTGGAATCTCCAGGTGTTTGGTTGATTATAATAGCAAATGGGTGAAAGAAGAATCTGGGCTCTGAAGTGTGCAGAGACTGGTATTCAAATCCCTGATGGTGAAATGAAAGGCTGGCATCCAGGTTACAGAGAGCCACTGAGATCGATTGCTGGGTATATGTGCTTTATAAACCAGTAATGCCACAGACAGACAAACAGCAGTATGTCACGCGCTTGGAAGAGAGGAAATCTGAGCCCATGTGACAGCTTAGGCCTCAGCACCAGAGACAGAGAGCAAAGGAATGATCCTAAAGAGAGAAATTAGGGCCCCTGTGGCAGAAATAGGGGAGGGATCTTTCCTTATATCTTTCTAAGACTGGGATAGTTTCACAGCACAAGTCTGCTGCAGTCAGGATCCGTGATTTCCAGGCATTAGTGCAGGAAGTGGGTGGGGTGTGTGTTTGTGTGTGTCTACCAATACCTCTTTAATGTAAACTCGCCTCCCCAGGTGAGAAACGTTGACATTTGGACGTCTGTTAGTTCGAGTTCCGAGGTGTCTCAATAGGTGTCTGTCAGTGTGTGTGGGAGGAGAAGGGTAGCTGCAGGTGGCATGGCCTGAGCAGCAGCGGGATTCTATCAGTCCATTTTCCAAAGGGACAAGGACTTTCACACCAGGCTACTGAGGCTGAGCTGCAGCGAAGTTTGGTAGGGGAGTCAAACAAAGGTTCCATCTCCATCTTCATTGCAAACCTTTCTACCCTCTGTAGACATCCTGGGGGTCTATATGAAGGGAATGAAAGCACCATCTTCATGTCCCCGATGAACAGAACCCATGTAGCTGAGGACTCAGAGGCTGCATGGTAGCAGCTGGCAACAACTTCAAAGCCGTGGATTCCCAGAGGATGGCTTTGGAATAACTGACTCAAACCCAAGCTTTTGGAATCAAAGTCTGCTCCACTCCTGCCCCCATCTCTGTTGATCACTGGCTGTGTGGCTGTGGACAAACTAACTTCTCTAACCACAAAACTTTTTAACAGTGAGAATAAATGGTAACCTTGCTTTTTGCAGTCATTTGGGGTGAGGCTAATTGAAGACATAAATTAAAATGATGAATACAATGTGAAGAATTACTCCACTTTTGAGTATTCTGTATAGTTTCCTACTTCCAGAATCAAGATAATATTTTTTGAAAGAACTTTCTTCTCAAACCTCCATGAACTTATGAGAGAATGATAGCAGTGACAATGATGAGTCTCGTGATTGTGAGTGTGAGAAGTGTCACCTAGGAGGCTGGAGAAGATGCTTATAAGGTTCCAGGGGAGGACAGCATGTTTAAGTTCACATGAGTCTGTTCGTTTGTTGCTGGTGTTTTAATCTTACTATGTACATAACTATAAAAACAGGTATAAGCTATAACAACAAAAATGTAGGTTGAATGGGGAAAAAGTCACCTTACATAAGAAAAGAATGAGGCCATAGAAAAAAGCACCTAGACAGCTTTTGGAAGGAGATTGCTTTTCCGGCCTCCCAGAAACTTAGACCTGAAATAATCACACAGAAACCATATTATTTTAATGATTTTTATTGAGCTCTACATTTTTATCTGCTCCCCTTCCTGTCTCTCCCCTCTCCCCTTCAACCCTCTCCCAAGGTCCTCATGATCCCAATTTACTCAGGACATCTTGTCTTTTTCTACTTCCCATGTAGATTAGAGTTATGTATGTCTTTCTTAGTATCCTCATTGTTGTCTAAATTCTCTGGAATTACAGTTTGTAGGCTGTTTTTCTTTGCTTTATGTTTAAAAAACACCTATGAGTAAGTACATGTGGTAATTGTCTTTCTGTGTCTAGGTTACCTCACTCAAAATAATGTTTTCTAGCTCTATCCATTTTCCTACAAAATTAATGATGTCTTATTTTTTTCTGCTGTGTAATACTCCATTGTGTAAATGTATTACATTTTCCTTATCCATTCTTCAGTCAAGGGGCATTTAGGTTGTTTCCAGTTTCTGGCTATGACAAACAAAACTTCTATGAACATAGTTGAGTATCTTTTGGATATACCAAAAGTGGTATTACTGGGTCTTGAGGAAGGTTGTTTCCTAATTTTCTGAGAAATTGCCACACTAACATCCAAAGGGGCTGTACCAGCTTGCATTCCCACCAGCAATACAGAAGTGTTCCTTCTTCCCCACAACCTCTCCAGCATAAGTTGTCATCAGAGTTTTTGAACTTGGCCATTCTTGCAGGTGTGAGATGAAATCTCAGAGTTGTTTTGATTTGCATTTCTCAGAAGACTAGAGATGTTGGACTTTTCCTTAAGTATCTTTCAGCCATTTTAGATTCCTCTGTTGGGAGTTCCCTGTTTATGTCTGTACTCCATTATTTTTGTTGGATTATTTGTTTTTTGATGACCAGTTTCTTGAGTTCTTTGTATATTTTGGAGATCAGACCATGGTCTGATGTGGGGTTAGTGAAGATCTTTTCCCATTCTGTGGCATAGAAACCATATTATTTAAATCACTGCTTGGCCCATTAACTCTGGCTTCTTTTTTGGCTAACAATTATATATTAATTTAACTCATTTCCATTAATCTGTATATCGCCACATAGCTGTGGCTTACTGGCAATGTTCTAGCTTATCTGTTCCCAGCGATGGCTACCTGGCATCTCTAGACTCAGCTTTCTTTCTCCCAACATTCAGTTTAGTTTTCCCCACCTACCTCTGTTCTACCATATCATGCCATGCCAGTTTCTTTATTCACCAATAGTATTCACAGCATACAGAGGGGAATCCCACATCAGACAGCCGAGAGAACATTTGTCAAAACAGACAGGAGCTATAACATTCTGAGAGAACATTTGTAAAAACACACAGGAGCTGCTTTGTGGAGGTAGAGGAAGTATAATTATGATGAGCTGCTCATGCCTTGGATAATCATTCCAGAAGCAATGGAAGAAAACATATAGTAGAATCTTGGCTCCTCAACTAGTTCTTTACATTCTGTTTACGAGACATGTAGACACCTCTGCAAGAGAACCAGAAGTGATTTATTTATTAAATCCAGCTTCTAAGATGAAATAACTTGTTATGGAAAATTCAAGTAGGACCTGCTAGGGATGGGTACTTCCTGTTTGGATGGAGTAGGGCTGTCTGCTTTACTGGGAACCTCCTCCAGAAAGGCTTGATCCCAGCACAGTTGGGGCAGGAGAGTCTCACCCCTTTGTTAATTCCCCCTTTCTTGCTAAAAGTTCTTCCTCAGAAGCAGGGTAGAAACTAATGCCAAGCTTTTCTAAAGTGATGGTTTCTATGGCAACAGTAGGCTCCTTGGCAGATTCTCCAATGGCTTAGCAACCAAGAAGGCCATCATTCTTTTCAGTATCCCCAGAAGCTAGTCTAGGTAAAGAAAGATCCTTATCAATGGTTTCCTGGGTAACTACAACTTCCTCTCTGAGACAGGAAAATACTGTGTGGCCTATAACTAAGCTCTCAATGACCCAGAGCTCTGAGAGATGCAGCTTCAGAAAGACATAATTTAATCCAGACCTTCCTGAAGGTGCAGTGTTCACAGTCACAACAGCCTGAAAGTGTAATGGATGAAAGCTATATGAGTTGGCTGTATCAATGGTGCAGTGCTTCGATGCAAGGGCCTAGGTTCAGTCCCTAACTAGTATGCATACACACACAAGCATGCATAAATACACACAGATGAGAAGGAAGAGAAAATTTAAAAAGAAGAGATTTACACACAAAGAAAGAGTGTCAGAGAGAAATAAAAGCCCTGGATGAGAGCACTAATGTTGTGAACATTTCTGAGTTATCTGGTCAAAGTTTGGGGCTCCAATTTTTACTGAAAAGTCTGTTGTTTCCATAAGAGGGCCAGAAATTACTGAGAATCCAGCAACTACATTGAGGCTATATAAATTTGCTAAGCAAATCAGATGTGGTATCATACAACTTTAATCTTAGCACCACTGAGGTAGAGAGGGTAGACCTCTATGAGCTCAAGGCCAGTCCAGTCAACACAGCAAATTCTAGGTCAGGAAAGGATACATAGTGAGATGTTTTTTCAAAAAAAAAATGCTAAGTAGAAATCCAGGCATAGTAATTGGCACCTAGAATCCTGGCGATCAGGAGGATTGCCATGAGTTTGAGACCAGTCTGGTTTACAGAGTAAGTAAAGAGCAAGCCAAAACTACATAACAAGACCCTGTTTCAAAAACATTGCTAAATAGAAAGTAATTGAAGGAGATAACATAGATAGCATTCAGGTAGTAATCTTGAAGTGATGCCATTTGATTATCTCACTGTTTGGCTGACAGAGCACTGGTTGGCTTTTACAGAAGCATGGAAACTTTCTTCCTAGTATGGGGTATATGCATTGGGGGTCCAACTGTCTCATGTTATGTGCACAGGGCCCTGATTTCTCATGGCACTGAGCTCATAGGTGCTTTCCTCTAAGAGCCCTCCGATTCTATAGAACCAGCCTCAGTGCAATGTCCTATAACTGGATGGTTCTGTAGAATGAATGGCAGAGGCTATGCCAAATGTTGGCTCACTTCCAACTGGCAATAGTTCTAATTCTATTAAAAATCTCCATTTATTAGTCCAGGGATTTGAATGCAGCAAAATAAACTGGATTAAAGACATTTAAATCAAATATCAAACTTTCTGAGTGCCCTAATTGGTTATCAAACATGAAGTGGTTGGTCCTGATATCATATACACAGACACCATATTAAAATGATTCAGCAGTTATATATATATATATGTATGTATATATATATATATGTATATATATA
>NC_022012.1:20356151-20357867 GCF_000317375.1 Microtus ochrogaster
GGGATATCAGAATTAGCCAGTAAGGGCTAGAGCTAATGGGCCAAGCAGTGTTTAAAAGAATTCAGTTTGTGTGTTGTATTTTCGGGTAAAGCTAGCCAGTGGCGGGAGCTGGGTGGCCGAATGCAACCCGCAGCTCCTACAACAGAATGGCACCCAGACGTGTGGACAACTGAATCCACTGAAAGCCTGAGAAAGCTTGGGAAAGAGTAAAGCATGTTTTCTTGATAGCAGCAGTTTCTTGGGTCTGCTCTGCTTGCTAGAGACAAGCAAGTGCTCTCATCTAAGAGAGGCTTCCTGACTCAGCTTTAGCTGCAAAACTCTGCAACTCTTAAGAGGTCTGGCCACAAAACAATTAATGATGTTGATAAAAACTGACTGAATGCTTTTCGGAAAAAAAGTTGTGTTGTTTTAAAATGCCGGCTTTGTGGGCCATCCTGCCAGGGCAAACTCTGACTCTTTGAGGCACGAGGTCAGCTACAGAGAGAGAATTTGACTGTTGTAGCTTGCTTGCTGGCAAGGACCTTGAAACACTGTAGACTTGTGGCACTGAAGGCAGCTCTGGCCGGTACCTCAGCCACAAGGTTGGAATGGCAGAAAGCTAAGGAATGGGCTGGATCCAGCCACCAAAGCCATGGCTTTAATCCTACCCATATTGCTCAGTGATTTAAAGGATCATGAGGTCATAAAAAGAGACATATACAGTAAAAGAAAGATTCAAAGTCAAAGAAAACGTTTAACCGAATTACAGTGTGTTAAAAATATGTGCAGGCTAAAAGTTAAAGTTCTTAAAAGTAAAATAAGGAAGAAAGAGAGTAGTTGGGTGTGGTAGTAAACACCTTTAATCCCAACACTTGGGAGGCAGAAGGAGATTGACTTCTGTGACTTCAAGGTGTGGTAGCACACGCCTTTAATCCCAATGCCTGGAAGGCAGAGACAGACAGATCTCTGAGAGTTCAAGGACAGCCTGGTCGACAGACTTATTCCAGGTCAAAGATATACAGAAAACCTGTCTCAAAAAGCAAAAAGTTAAAAGAAAAATAAACAAAGTAGAGTTAAAATAAAGCCATACAAAGATGGAAAATAAACAGAGAATTTTGATACTGTATGCTATTATGCTCTGTTTGAATTGTTTGAATGCTGAGGAAGGAACAACAGATGCTAAAGGATATTTGTTTATAAATGCTGCTGAACTAATCCAACATAGATATTTTGAAAATACCTTGACTTCAGAATTTGGATCTAAGGATATGATACTTTGGAAAAGAGATTCTTCTTTTGTTTTCACAGAGAATGAAACCCTGTGGATTGCTTCTATCCCAATATGGTATGATGGACCACGCCCTCCTCAAGGGTTGCTGTGAACACCTACAGAAAATTGCTTCACTCAACTGCCAACTAAGATAAAACTAGCACACAGGTTATACCATGAAAGACCTAATTAACGACACCCCATTTAGCAGGAAGCAGTTTGGAGAGAAAAAACTGTGCCCATATTCCCAAATATTGTTTATAATTTTTTTTTTACATTTAAAGGGGGATATGATAGAGATATGAATAATTTGCATTGATATGGATTTTGCTTTAGTGATTTAAATTTAAGGTCAATTTTGTTATATGTATATGTATTTCTGATATAGATTAAGGTATTGTGATTGTGTAGTTCATTTAAAAATGTAATGTATAGACCAGGCGGCGGAACGCGGCCGGAACACCGGG
>NC_022012.1:20373449-20377177 GCF_000317375.1 Microtus ochrogaster
TTTTTGTTTAAACAGAAAAAGGGGAAATGATGGAGGAAGGTCATTGGTTAAGTAATAAAGAAACTGCTTGGCCTCATAGGTTAAAACATAGGTACGAGGAGTAAACAGAACAGAATGCTGGGAGGAAGAGGAAGTGAGCTCAGAGGTCATGCTCCCCTCTCCCGGGCAGATGCGATGAAACTCTGACCCAGGATGAACGTAGGCTAGGATCTTCCCAGTAAGCGCACCTTGGGGTGCTACACACATTATTAGAAATGGGCTAGTCCAGGTGTGAGAGTTACCCAAGAAGGGGCTAGATATAATGGGCCATGCAGTGTTTAAAAGAATACAGTTTGTGTGTTGTTATTTCTAGTGTAAAGCTAGCCTTGCGGGAGCCAGGCAAGACAAAAAGCAGGCCCGCCGCTCACACAACATATATATATATACACACATATATATATATGTATATATATGTGTGTGTGTACATACATATATGTATATATACATATACATGTGTATGTATAGATATATATGTATATGTGTGTGAATGTATAATTATAATCACAGAAAAACAGGCAATCAGCAGGTTATATGTATATATGTATACATGTATATATACATGAATGTATGTTTAGGGATTATAACCATAGAAAAACAAGCTATCAATTTGAGAGGGAATGATGGAAGAGACATGGGGGAGGTTTGAAAGATGTGACATGAGAGGAGTTAGAGAGAGGAAAGGGGAGGGGTAAAGCAATGTAATTATATTTTAATTAAAATTTTAAAGAGAAAGCTAGCTAAGTGTTAGCCATCCAGCTAGCCAGAAAGCACCATTCTTTTATGATTTCTTTCAACTTTCTGCTTCAGACCCTGCCCTCCCTTCCTCCAGGATGGAACATAACTTGTAAGCAGAAATAAACCCAATTCCCTCCATTGCTTTTGGTCAGTGTTTATCACAGTGGGAAAGGAAACAAGAGCACCAGTCTTGGAGGGATTGGCAGGCGTCCCTCTAGTGATTTGCTCCCTCCTTGTGACTTGAATTTGCTTATATTTGCTGGCATATTCAGTGGAGGGTTCTTCAGCCTGCTGTTGTTTTCATTTCATACCTCTTTGGCCAGGGTACTCTGATTTTCTCCCACAGTCTCCCAGGAGGCTGTTGTGTAAAAAGAGAAGGGGGTGCAGGTGAGCAGATGCTCTAGATACATTAGGAGAACAGAGAGGTGGGAGTCATAAGGTGATAGGGGAAAATTATTGGGGCGCCTCTAGAAATTCTTGCCTTTTAATCCTTGTCTAAGTTTTTGCTGAACCTCCTTGAAAAAAGTAAAAATTCAGAGTTTGAGACCATTTCTTCTCTGGTGCTACCATCTCTTCCTCCACATGCCAAGCAGTACTGAGAATATTGTCTACCTCCAGGCGCTTGGAGTGAAGCCTGGGACAGGGCAGCACACAGTGAGTGTTTCTATGCTAATCACCAGGCTTCTGTGTACCTGTTCTGTTTATATAGACTGTGGAATCTGTAGGGGAAGCTAAACAGTCAAAAGTCATCACATATAACACCTACATGCTGCTGTTGTAATCGCTTCACTTTTATTTCTTAAAGCTAAATGATGGTCTTAGGTTGTTCCTAACCAGAGTGAGGCTTCCAAATATGGCAAGTTGAGATTCTCTAGTAGTGTTACAGAAGTATCAGCTGCTGGATGGCAGGTATGCAGAGCCTCTGGCTGAGTTCTCTGAGGTTTCTTCAGCCTGAGGGAGAAGGGTCTTCCTGATGTGCTTTTCTCAAGGAAAGGTCTTTGTTGGCTTGCTCTCAGTTTGTCAGAGGGGATGCTTTTCTTTTGAGATAGCTTTCAACTATCCTCTCTCCACTCACCTGCTTGTTTCTGATTAAACTGACTCCCTGTTTTGTGAGTTCTCTGCCTAGTGGAAGATTGCAGCCTTTTTGTTCTTCTCCTCCACCTGTTAACCTGAACATGAACTCAAGTAGAATGCAGTGACTCCTTGTAACAGGCTTTGGGGTTGAAAGAGGGTCTCCTTTCACCTACTAAACATGCAACATTAATGCAAGCTCTTTCAAACAAATGACCCAAATAATTTCATTTTCAGCTTGATTGGAAAGCATGCATTTCAAGGTAGAGATGATTTTACAGGAAACAATACACAGCCTTTCGAGAGAGCACCATATGGAGACTTGTTTATGTTCCAACTTTTGAAGAATTTTAAAATATTTAATGTCAAATTATCATAGAATATATTCAAGGAGTAAAATGTGGAATAATTTGTCATATGTACACAGTATACAGTGAATATTACAATTGAATTAATGAACAACATTTCACCAATCTTGCTCAGTTCAGTTTTCCAAATCTTCCTCATCACTAAGGTCTCAGAGCCATTTCTTGTCCAATGAGCTACTTTAGAATTTTGCTGCTGTATGTCTTCTAAATCCCTATCTCAATCCCTGTATCTGCTACCTACAAAGATCCCCCATTCCCTTCAAAACTCTATATTATCAGACTGACTTGACAAATAAAGCCTCTTAGGCTACTTTATTAGGAGGCCCCATTCATGCTGAATACCCAATGAGAATGATGGCACTGAACAAGCTCTGTGACAGCCTTAGAGGTACTCAAGGTCATCTGAGGAGTGGATGGAATCTTCTGTGCACTAAATAAAAAAGAAAGATAAGACACAAAGATGCCAAGAGATGACTGGCATGCTCATCTAGGAAAGATGGTACAGGTAGGAGTGATGCATGATGCAGATGGAGTTAGATAATTGCTCTGTACTCTGCATGTTGATGTAACCAACAATAAACAACTTAGGATGTAAGAATTGGTTTGCTCACAAGGTAAAGGGTATAGAATATTTGGCAGGGAAAGTGGTGACAAAACCACTAGGCAACTGGTCATGTTACATCTACACAGACACACGGGTAATCTGTCCTGCTCACTTTCTCGTCTTTTTCTGTTGTTCAGTCTTAGAGTCCATCACATGGAATGGGTTTGCTCACATCCAGGACCTTCCATACATAGCTAAGACTTTTTGGAAACATTCTCAAAGGCAGATCTGAAGGAGTCTGTCTTTGCATGGTGAATCCAAATCTTAGCAATTGAGAATCAAGATCGACCATATTAAGAGTCCAGATTCTTAGTTTGTGAGTCATAAATTAACTAAATCATTTTTAGCAGTAAGGTCCTTAAAGAAAAGTAAGTTCTCAAAGTTGACTTTCATCTGTCACAGTGTTTGGTACTTCCAGGCAGAGGAAACAAGTTTCTACGTAAAAACAAACAAACAAAAACATATTTAGGAAAACTGATGTGGCTGTTTCTGGTGACTTATAGAACCTCTGTTTTTCTTCTCACTGGTGAGGTCTCCTTCCTGTCTTTGGTGAAGTAACCTTTCTTTTACCTGAGATAATGGTTACTGAGCCCAGGCTGCACTCCTGTCCCACCTCTGACTGAATGAAAAGTTGCAGTCCTCTGACCATTCTTTGTTGTTTAGACTTATTGAAAAGCTATAATTAAAACATAAGTATATCATTTTTCCCCTTGCCTTCTCTCCCTCTAACCCCTCCCATATATCTCCCTCCTTCTGCTCATTCAAACTCACAACATTTTTTACTTTAATTGCTGATATATATAGATATAGATATAGATATATTCATACCTTTTAACTTTAGATATATTCAATGAAAAGTATGATAGATATGAAGAAAAGCAAGGATGTTTTCTAAACTCATATTTCTTTCT
>NC_022012.1:20377277-20387008 GCF_000317375.1 Microtus ochrogaster
AACAATAATTTGTAATTTTCAGAGTATTATTTTTCTGTTCACATTGAATTTACTTGTAATTCATTTATATTATTTTATTATTGTGCTGATATAAAAGAAATCACCTTCACTTCTGGATTACTCTTTAGAATTATGTTTAAATATAATTTTATATTTATCTGCATCTAATAACCTTAGTGGATCTATATTTGTCATGGTTCTTATTAACAGAAATTATTTTTTAGAACAGTTTTAAATTCAGAGCCAAATTGAGCAGAAAGTAGAGAATTTTGCTTTATCTCTGCCTTGGCACTGGCAGGGCCTACCCTATTATCACAGGTTCCACCAGAGTAGAGCATTTGTCACAACTGATTAACCTATATTAACATATCATTATCACCCAGAGCCCATGGCTTACAATGGGATTCATTCTCGGTGCTGTACATCTATAGATCTAATCAAAGATATGATGACATGAACACCCCTGTGCTCTCTCTAGCCTTTCCTGCCCTGTTACCCATGGCAACTACTCAGATTTTACTTTCCCCAGGATGAATAGTACAGTGTGCAGGTTTTCACGCTGCCGTCTTCACTTAGTAATGTGCACACTGGTTCCTCCTGCCACCGCATGGCTTGCTAACTCATTTCAATCTCGGAATGAATGGTAGTCCATTTCCTGTATATACCACAGTTTACTTATCTGTTCATCAGTCAAGGATATCTTTGTTGCTATTGAGTTTGGGCATTTGTAAATAAAGCCATTATAAACATCTTTGTGCAGGTTTTTTATGTGGACATAAATGTTCGTCTCCTTTGGTAAAATACTGAGAATCTTGATTATTGAACTGGGAGGTAAGATCATGCTCATTTTGTAAGAAGTCAACAAACTCCCTTCTAAAGTAGTTGTGAGATTTTACATTCCCATCAGCAATGGAGTGTGTTCTTTATTTGCATTCTGGGTGGCATTTGCTGTTGTCAGAGTTCTGGACTGCGGCTATCTAAAAATTCCACAGCATCACCTAATAATGGTTTTAAATTTGCACTTCCTTGGTTCACAGTGCAGAACATCAGCCACATATCCCTTTTGGTAAGGGATTTGTTAATGTCTCTAGTCTAATTTTAATTGGCTGATTCTTTGCTGTTCTTTAAGTTCTAAAGAGGTTTTTGCATCATTTGGATAGCCGTTCAAGTCACTTATTAGACATGTATTTTTTCCACTCTTTTTTGTAGTAATAGGGGCAGCGGGGCTGCGTCCTCAGCACCCTGGCCGCCTGCTAGCTTATGCCCTGAAATAACAACATACAAACTGTATTAATTTAAACACTGCTTGGCCCTTTAGCTCTAGCCCTTACTGGCTAATTCTGATATCCTGATCAACCCATCTCTAATAATCTGTGAGCACCGGTCTTCTGGGAAGATTCTAGCCTATGTCCATCCTGGGTCGGAGCTGAATCGCATCTCTGGGAGAGGGGAGCATTTCGTCTCTGCTCCAGGGAGCAGAGCTGTCTAGTCTCTGTCTGAGGTGTCTTACCTCACTTCCTCTTCCTCCCAGCATTCTGTTCTGTTTACTCCACCCACCTATGTTCTAAGCTATGAGCCCAAGCAGTTTGTTTATTACTTAACCAATGAAATCAACAGATTGCTATATGACACTCCCACATCACTTTTTTTCTGCTTTTTTGTGGGTAATATTTTTTTAACTTTTTATTAGTTCTTTGTGGATTTCACATCATGCATCACAATCTCACTCATTTTCTGCTCTGGCTTCCACCCTCTGCCCTTGCAGCCTCACCTGGAAAACAAAATTTAAAAGTAAGACCAAAACAACAACGACTGCAAAGCAGAAACAACAACAACAAAAAAAATGCAACATCATTAACAAAAAATGTGAGCGTGGAAATTGTAATTCGGGTAAAGCTAGCCGTGTGGAGCTGGGTGGGAACACAGCCCACCACTCTGTAATGTGGCCCAGAGAGTTACACAGTTCACCCTTTAGTCCATTCATCTTTACCTGCAAGTGTTCATCGCAATGAATCATCGGCCTGGTTTGAGGCCTCTGACTTTTCCTACAATCAATACAGAACCCTCTCTGAGACTCCTCTTGGATATCTTATGGTTGCCTTGAGATCCTTTAGCTTTGGGTCTGCAGGTCTGGCCCCTTCACACCCTCCAGTATTCATAGATGAGCACAATTCATAGATGAGGCGGATGTTGGGGTGGGCTACCTCATAATCTTGATTTGGGGCCTGAGTGGCAGCTGGGTTCGTCAGTCTGCCAACTTTCCTGCATTGTTACTGACTGGGTGAGCTCTCCAGCACTGCTCTGGCTAGTTCACCCAGTGCACAGTCAGCAAGGGGTAGGACTTGGCTCTTAGAAGAAACCTAGACCTGGGGTGGCAAGAATGCACCAACAAGCTGCTCATCATCTCTAGGCCTCTGCAGATTGTACTGTTTTGCGTGTCAACATGATACAAGTTAGAGTCATCAGAGAGGACAGAACCTCAGGAGATCCAGTTGTAAGGCATTCTCTCAATTAGTAATCAATCGCTGAAGACCTAGCCTATGGTGGATGGTGATGTCTCTGGGCTGCTGGTCCTGGGTTCTATTAGTAGGTGGGATGAACAAGTTCATGGGGAACAAGCCCTCCATGGCCTCTGCATCAGCTCCTGCTTCGGGGATCCTGCCCTGTTTTGAGTTCCTGTCCTGACTTCCTTCAGTGATGAACAGCAATACTCAAGTGGAAGCCTAATAAACCCTCCCCCCCCAACTTTGGTCAAGGTTTGTTTTGTTTTGTTTTGTTTTGTTTTTGGCAGCAATAGAAACCCTAACAAAAAAAGTAGATTTTTTTGTTGTTTTTGCTTTTCTTTTGAGAGTCTTGCTATGGGACCCAAGCTGGACTTCACCACATGATATCCTGCCTTTGCTTCCTGAGTACATGGGAGTGTAGGAATATACCACAACGATTTGCGACTAGATTTTTATTTTGTTTCTTACTGAAATTTTTAATTTCAACAAAATCTTATTATTAAATTACTTGTTTCATGCATTGTATCTTTGCTTTGCCATTTAAACAATCATCACAAAACCAAGCCATCTACTTTGTTAGATTGAAAGGCCCATTGAACCACTGATTCTTACAATGAACTCCAAGTCTATCCATAAGAGATTATAAGGTAGTATAAGAAGAAAACTTCCAGAAAAGCATCGTGGTAAGATTGAGGTGGTTGTTGCTATATGAGGAGAAGAGAGTTGCCTGGAATTTAATTGTTAGATCAGTAATACACACACACACACACACACACACACACACACACACACACACACTGGGTGAAATATGATGTTATTAAGCTTTTTGGACTCTTTTTTGGGGGGCCTGCTACCCAGTTCCCAAATAAACCACATGAGTCTTATTCTTAGTTAAAATTATGCAGCCATAGCTTGGCTTGTTTCTTTCCCACTTTTCTTGAATTAGCCCTTCTGCCCTTTGCCTCTGGGCTTTCCTATTCTCTTACTTCTGCAAATCTTACTCTTACTTGGTGGATTGCTGTGCATTTGGATGGATGGCCTTTGATGTTCTCCTCCTTTTCTGGCTGCTTCCCCTCCCAATCTCCCAGATTTCTCCTATATATTCTCTGTCTGCCAGCCCCGCCTTTCATTCCTCCTGCCTCAGCACTGACCATTCAGATCTTTTATTAGACCATGCTCTAGACAGGCAAAGTATTTTACAAGAGTTACACAAATGCAGCATAAAAAAAAAACACACCTTAAAATAATATTCCCAACAATGGGAAAAATACTTCTCTAGCTGGTTGTATTCAACAACAAGCCCTTGAAACTCTTTATTAGTGGGTTTTCACTCCACAGAACCTTCAATAGGTAGGCTCTTGTCTCAAGGAAACTTCCTACAACTATCGTTCCAGGGCATAAAACAGGTTCCTCTTCATGACCCTAATCTCTTTAATAACTGTAGCCATTTATTTGTACTGGCTTGGTGTGCCACTTTAAATATGCTCACACTTTCTGTTGGCTAAACTGTGAGAGTATAATCATATCTTTCTGCCCTGCTTTTTGTTGTGAATTTTCACTGTAAGCCTGAGTAAACACAGATGTAAATAACCATGCTGAGATCTGAATTTTATGCAGTCTTAGAATTTCCTGTATGAATTAATTAATCCATTACTGTAGAATTCAGCCTCACTTACACTTTCACAGTGCAGACAGTATGAGGCCAGCTTCTTTGCCAGGATGTAATAGAAATGACTATTACTGCGATTTTGATTAGAATCTCCGATCCCTTCTGAAACCCCAAGGGCTAAGTCTGTCTACAAGCCCTCAGTATCTGCTACATCCAAAGTTGATAATAGGATGTAGCATCGTCTACCTGGTATGAGTTTCACACTAGAAAGGGCATAGATAAAGCAAGGTTGGAGAAGTCATATTCGCTTGGGTTGGGTTTAAGAGAAAAGCCTATGAGACAGGCAATATGAAGTAAGAGAGGCCCAACAGAAAGCCTGAGCAGATGTCTGTCCAGCTGTGAGAAGGAAGCTTATACTGCAGAAAAGATTTCAGAATAACTGAGATGCCGTGAATGGGAGACATTGGCTGAGGAAAAGCTGCAGGTTTGGGGTGGAACTAGTCAATGCAGGCTTTATGAAACACATCTGAGGCTACATCTGAGGCCTATGGAGCCTAGATGTCACGATCACTGGCCCTTTGTGACAGGTAAAGCTGCTACAGGACTTGATGTATCTTCTAATGGCTTTCAGTCACAAACCAGTCTTTTTCTGAAATAGAAGTGTTTGTTCTATGCTATTTTAAGTAACTTTATTACTGTTATTGATATTATTTTTTAAGGGTTCACAACTAACAATTTGCCTTGAGTCTCAGAGAAGACTTTGGACTTTGAACTTTTGAACAAGAACAGTGTTGGGGCTATTACTTTTGGAACTTCTGAAATTACACTGGGTGCAGTTTATATTATGAGATGGCTATGATGTTATTGCGGTCTGGAGTAGAATATTATGGTTCCATTGTGATGTGTATCCTACATGCTAACGTGGTTGAACTCTTCATATACCACTGGTGGTACCATTTGGAGAGATGGTGGACCCCTTAGAAGCTAAATTTTAACTTGAATAACTGAATCACTTGGGGATGGGCTTGGAGTTTTTAGCCTAGCCTCACTTCTAGACTGAACTGTCTTGGCTTCCTGCTGAGTGCCAGATAAGAAGTCAGTGCTAGAAGTTCCTACTGCCATGGGCCAATCCACAACAGCCACCATGTCTATTTTTTGTGATAAATCGTATCCTCAAAACTATGTGGCAACATTACCTTCTCCTCCTTTGGGTTGCTTTTGTCTGGAATTCTTACACAATGCTGAAAACGTACTCAATACACTAGGGTTTCCAGAGGAGGACTATAACGTGGTAGTAACATTGAACATTCTTGCTGCTCTCTGCTGTCACTTAAGGAATTTTTGTGTTTTTTTTTTTATCTTTTTCAATTTGAGGAAGGTCTCCTCCAGTCCTGAGAGTTTAGGTCAGTAGAGATGTTGAATTTTGTCAGGTGTTTTGTGTGTGTCTATTGATATGTGAACTATTGCTCTATAGTTTATTGATGTGATGGATTTATTGTTGATTCTGAGTGTTTAATCAGTTTCTTCTGCCTAGAACACTTAGTCACAGTGTACAAAACACTTTAGATGAAGTTGGATTGAATAGTTACTAATATATCATATTATTGAGGAATTATACACATAATTATACTCATGAAGAATGTTAATCTTTAGGGTTATTTTCTATTTTTTTAAATTTTTTAAAAATTTTGTGTGTATGGGCATATGTGTGTGTTGTGGTAGGAGCGGCGGGCTACTTTCCCAGCACCCGGCCGCCTGCACGGCTAGCCTTACCCGAAATAATTACACGGAAACTGTATTCTTTTAAATACTGCCTGGCCCATTAGTTTCAGCCTCTTAATCCATTTCTAATAATCTATGGAGCACCATGAGGTGTGCTTACCAGGAAAAACCTTAACCTGCATCTTTCTGGAGTGGGAGAAACATGGCGAGTCCCTGACTCAGTTTCTTTCTCCCAGCATTCTGTTCTGTTTACTCCACCCACCTAAGGGTTGTCCTATCAAATGGGCCTAGGCAGATTCTTTATTAATTAACCAACGAAAGCAACATATTAGAAAGAAATCACTCCCACAGCATTTCCCCTTTTTCTGTTTAAACAAAAAAGAAGGCTTTCATTTTAACATAGTAAAAATACATATAACAAAACAGTTATCAAGCAAGAATTACAGTTACAATATTTATATCTATTTTATCTTTTATCACAACTAAGGAAAACTATAACTATCTATTCATTCTTCAACTCTATCAAAGACTCCAGAAGGATATAATACTACCTAAGTAAACAAGAAATAAGAAAACTCTAGAAATGACAGAGACATCTCGCTGCCTGGACAGTCACCCAAAGTTCTTTTGAACCCTTGGAGCATCCATCTTCAGTCTTCAGGCCCATAGTATCCAGCAGACATTTTCATGAAGTAGGAAATTCCAAAGACAGTTCCGTCACTTTCTGCTGTGTCCTGCAGAATGTCTCGCAGACTCTTTCATGAATCAAGAACCCCAAAAGACCATCTCACCTTTAGGCAAGTTCAGCAGTCCTCTCTCTGCAGGTTCTTTGTGTCCAGTTTCTGCATCAGTCTAGGCAAGAGCAGTTTCTTGCCCAAATGGCTATCAAACTCCATAACGAGCCTCTTTCATGCCCATCCTCCTCTTGAAGTAGATTGGTGCTGCCAGGAGCAGACGTGTCTCATTGTCATGAAAAGCCCTAAATTATTAAAACATTTAAAATGCCATATTCTGCAGTCTTTGAAAGATATGAAGAATGCCTATCTAACTGAAATATATCTCTATATATCTAGAAAGTATAACTAACATGACTACAAGCTTTACTATCATTGATGATTATCCATTAGCAACCTATATTTCCTAATTATACATTACATTTTAAATGAACTACACAATCACAATACCTTAATCAATATCAGAAATACATATACATATAACAAAATTGACCTTAAAATCCATACCAATGTAAATTATTCATATCTATATCATATCCCCCTTTAAATGTAAAAGAACATTTACAAACAATGTTTGGGAACATGGGTGCAGTTTTTCTCTCCAAACTGCTTCCTGCTAAATGGGGGTGCTGTTACTCAGGTCTTTTATGGGATAACCTGTCTGCTAGGTTCATCTCAGTCCGCAGTTGAGCAAAGTAATTTTTTGAGGGTGTTCACAGAAACCTTTCAGGAGGGCGAGGTCTATCATACCATATTGGAATAGAAGAAATCCACAGGGTCTCATCCTCAGTAAAAGCAAAAGAAGACCCTTTCTAAAGCATCATATCCTTAGACCCAAATTCTGAAGTCATACCCTCATGATATCCATTCTGGTTCCACTTGGCAGCCCATATAATGAAATGTCTCTCTGTACTTAGCTCCTTCACAGTCAAAAATTCTAAAGAAAACACAATGTACATAATCCAGACTCTCTATGAATTTTCCATTTTTACGTGGCTTATTTTTCTTTATTTCTTTTACTATATAACTATCTGTACTCTGTCTCTTTAAAGACTTTACCCTTTTTTTATGGGCATTAACTTTATTCTCTCTATTTTTTTTCTCTCTCAAGCCAATGTACACTCATCCAACATTGTGATTCATTTAGTGGTCTTTTATGTCTGAAATCTGTTTTATTGTGAATCTGTCATTTTTTTTACTATCCAGGAGCATTTCTATTTATTTATTTATTTATTTATTTATTTATTTATTTATTTATTATGTATACAATATTCTGTCTCTGTGCATGTCTGCAGGCTGGAAGAGGGCACCAGACCTCTTTACAGATGGTTGTGAGCCACCATGTGGTTGCCGGGAATTGAACTCAGGACCTTTGGAAGAGCAAGCAATGCTCTTAACCACTGAGCCATCTCTCCTGTTAAGCAGTTCTTAAAAACTTAAGTTGTGCCATGTAGAGGTAATATGGTAATAAGGTACAGCCTGTTTCCTGCCCAGTCTAAACCTTAACTGCGCTATTATTATGGTAATTATGGTAGTTCCTGCCTGAGACCAGCACAGTTCAGCATGGTGGAGCTGAGCTGCTACTGCCTCAGAGCCATTTGGTGCCCCTGAGCTGAGCACAGTTCCAGGCACACAGCAGTCCACATTGCCATCAAGCAAGCCATACCACTTTACTCCAAATGCTCCATTCAAAAGCTCTGTCTCCCACGGGAGCCAGACAGAGATTGTGATGGCAGCACAGCTCAGAAAGCTGGCATTTTAAAAGAGCCAGTTTTTTCTTGCTGCTCAGTCAGGACAATTTCTCTCTGCGGCATGCCACCCACAAACAGCAAAAAGCTATCTTTTCCTTATTTTTAAACCTTCTCAGGTTTTTAAGTGGATTTAGTCCATCATGTCGGGCGGCCACTCTGTTGTGTTAGAAGTGGCGGGCTACTTTCCCGGCACCTGGCCGCCCGCACAGCTAGCTTTACCAGAAATAATTACACGGAAACTGTATTCTTTTAAACACTGCCTGGCCCATTAGTTTCAGCCTCTTAATCCATTTCTAATAATCTATGGAGCACCATGAGGTGCGCTTACCAGGAAAGATCTTAACCTGCATCTGTCTGGAGTGGGAGAACCATGGCTACTGCCTGACTCAGTTTCTTTCTCCCAGCATTCTGTTCTTTTTACTCCACCCACGTAAGGGTTGGCCTATCAAATGAGCCTAGGCAGTTTCTTTATTAACTAACCAACGAAGGCAACAGATTAGAAAGAAATCACTCCCATATCAATGTGTGTGTGCACCACAGGGTGCAATGTGCTCAGAGTGCAGATGGTGTCAGATCCTCTGTAACTTGAGTTATAGATGAGTTACAGATGGTTGTGAGCTGTCGTGTGGATGGTGGGAATAAAATCCAGGTTCTCTGGAAGAGCAGGCGGTGCCGGGAATCACTGAGCCGTCTCTCCAACCCCTGCAGTTTTTTCTAAAGAATTATTTTTACTTTTAAGTGTGTTTGTGTGTGTGTTTGTGTGTGTGTGTGTATGTGTGTGTGTGTGTGTGTGAGAGAGAGAGAGAGAGAGAGAGAGAGAGAGAGAGAGAGAGAAAGAGAGAGAGAGAACATACATGTGACTATGTCAGATAATCCTGGAGCTGGAGTTATGGGCAGTTGTGAGCTGCCATGTGGGTGCTGGGAATTGAGCCCAGGTCCTCTGCAAGATCAGCACTGGCTCTAAACTGCTAAGCCATCTCTCTAGCCCTCCTTGAGACATCTTTTATTTGAGTAATTAGGTAATATTTGCCTTAAAGAAAGGTGTTACAATATATCTCTATTTTTATCATGAAAAATATTGTAAAGAATTGGCATGATTCTTCCTTAAATGTTTGGTAGAATTTGCCAGTGACCTAATGAACCTGGTGCACACTGCTGTGGAAGATTTTCCCTCTCATTTAATAAACGTGTCCACTTTTCCTTCAATATGATTTCACAGATACATCATGTAATGAGTTTGTTCAGTTATATAGATTTTTAAATTTGTGGGCAAAGAGATATACAGAGTTTTGAATTTTGGGGAAAAGAGTTATTCATAAAATTTATCAATTATCATTGTAGTGTTCTTGTTCCTGTGGCCATGTTATCACTGTAGTGTCCTTGTTCCTGTGGCCATGTTATCACTGTAGTA